>NC_079189.1:38693226-38993226 GCF_029499605.1 Hyla sarda
CAGGGACAAGCGGAGGCTAGGAGCGGCCACTCGCTGCGAAGGAGGTGCAGGAGCTGGCGGAGGAGATGGTTGCTGCTGTAGCAGAGGCAGAAGTTGCTGTAACATGGCGGTCAACTGCGACAGCTGCTGTCCTTGTTGGGCAATCTGCTGCGATTGCTGAGCGACCACCGTGGGAAGGTCAGCGAGACTTGGCAGCAGCACCTCAGCGGGATCCATGGCCGGATCTACAGTCACGATTCGGCTTACAGGTTGTGGATCCTCTGTGTCAGCGAGGGATTGGCGTGGACCGTGCTGGTGGACCGGTTCTAAGAGGCTACTGGTGTTCACCAGAGCCCGCCGCAAAGCGGGATGGTCTTGCTGCGGCAGTAGCAACCAGGTCGTATCCACTAGCAATGGCTCAACCTCGCTGACTGCTGAGAAGGCGTGGGACAGAAGGACTAGGCAGAGGCGAGGTCAGACGTAGCAGAAGGTCGGGGCAGGCGGCAAGGTTCGTAGTCAAGATGGATAGCAGGAGTTCAGGTAACACAGGCTTTGGACAACACTAAACGCTTTCACTGGCACAAGGCAACAAGATCCGGCAAGGGAGTGCAGGGGAAGTGATGTGATATAGCCAGGGAGCAGGTGGAAGCCAATTAAGCTAATTGGGCCAGGCACCAATCATTGGTGCACTGGCCCTTTAAGTCTCAGAGAGCTGGCGCGCGCGCACCCTAGAGAGCGGAGCCGCGCGCGCCAGCACATGACAGCAGGGGACCGGGACGGGTAAGTGACTTGGGATGCGATTCGCGAGCGGGCGCGTCCCGCTGTGCGAATCGCATCCCCGACGGCCATGTCAGTGCAGCGCTCCCGGTCAGCGGGACTGACCGGGGCGCTGCAGGGAGAGAGACGCCGTGAGCGCTCCGGGGAGGAGCAGGGACCCGGAGCGCTCTGCGTAACAGTAATTGTCTTACATGACATGTGCCATGATTATTATTCATTTTAGACACTTTCTTTTCAGGTAAATAGGGAGTTGCCTTAGCAAAATTGATAAAGGGCATGGTCTAAATGTACCAAAAATGTGCCAACATTCTGGTTTGAATTAGACCAACTGAAAGTTTACAAAAATAAAAAAGTATAAAGGGGCACTGTCCGAATCTAAAACTTTTTACATCTTGTACATCTTGGCAAAACATTAATCTTTCTAATATACCTCATGTTTATAGAAATTATGGCTTATAAAAAAAAAAAAAAAAGACCACTAGGGGTCCCCATACATCCAAAACATATTCATGTCCGGCTGCAGCATCATCTTTGTCCCAGCTGAAGCACAGGAAGGGAGAAAGTCCAGTAGGTATGGGCGGGACTAGGATGTATATGTGCTCACTCTTGTCCCATCAGACTACAGCATGAAAACAGGTAGGAGAGGGTTACAGAGCAGCCTGCAGTGATTGAATGAAGAGTCCTAGCACAGCAGACTCAGGGAGGAAGTGAATGCATGGTGCGTGAGGGCGGGCTCTGTATTTGCCTTGAACACACCCCTTCATGAGCAGCAGAAGAGAGATTTGTGAGCCAAATACAAAATCTAGACACATATTAAACACATGTAAAGCATCTGCATGACCTAGTCTGTAACATATAGAAGCATTATTTTTCTGTAATATGACGGGTCCGCTTTAAATCCAGCTCGGTAAAATTTGTAGTTTTATTCCGTAAACGGACAGGATACAATCAAGACAATCAGTAACCCTACAGTGTGAATGATGGCAGCACGCTTCACCCTCTAGACTAGACAGTCTTTAGAAAGGCCAACTTTATTAATCGGCCTAATATACATAAATAAATCTGGTGCACTCGAAGACCGTGGATCTAGGTTTGCACTAAGAATACAGCAACATTTCAGACCCACATTGGGGCTTTCTTCATGCCTAGTATATATCACCGAATAATAGCCTTTTTAGTCTTTTGATCCATTGGGTGGTAAAATGCTAATATTTATAATGCCAACCCCTGAGAATGCTCTCTCAGGGGTTGGCATTATATTACCCAAATGGCCCATTATGACACTGGAATTCTCTTGTTGGTGTCCTTGTTCTGTGTCAGGCACTGCCCCCTCAGATCCTGCGATGTAGCAGCGTAGCCGGAGTGTACCTATAAACTGCGGAGCAAGAAAAAACATAAAATGAACAAAATTGTTACAATTGAAAGGATTTTGAATTAAAGACGTAAAAGAATGAAAATAACGTATTATCTGAAGTCTGCGGGGAAAAGTGAAGACTAATCCTCGGGCTCTATTAGACTTATCGTCTTTAACTTTAAATCAACTTCTTGCTTTTCTAGAGAGACTCAATTATCAGAAGGAATTACGGCGGAGTGTCCTGCGGTGACAGATATTATGGAGAGTAATTACTATGGAGCTAATGAATACTTACAATTAATCCCATCATCATGATAGCTAAGCACAACCCATCACCCATCAGACTATTGTCCTAACATCCAATCCTTGCCATATGTAAAGGTTTCCCCCTAGAAAAAATAATGATATGCATCCTGAATGATAACAGCATATACATCAGCATCTGCCTATGTGTCAGCCTGTACAGATATTCTACCAATCTATTTATGAGCCTGAAAGATCAGGTTAAATGCTGTTTTATGTTGCAACCAACTGCAAAAGTACCCACACTTTCTGTTCAAGATTTTAGGGAATTGAAGTAGTTTCTAGACCACCATGGTGGCTCCTGCTGACTCCCTGCATGCTCAGACAGCTGCATTCAACAGCTGGAAGCACCATCGTTGGAAACACTGGTCTAGGCTTTCCTTCACTTGGTGCAGTGGCTATTTATGCCACCACAGCCCATAGACCCATGATTAAAGAAATACTCTGGCATAGTAAGTGTTAGATTACAGGGGGTCCGACCGTTGGGGCCCACCGCAATCTCCCGTACGGAGCCCCAGCTCTCTTTTTAAAAAGAGAGTGTCAACCACCACACGAAGCTGAGGCCGACACATCCTCTTTATGCATCTCTATGGGAGAGCTGGAGATTCCTGAGTGCATCGCTCCGGCAGCCAGGAGCTGGGTGGGAGATTGTGGTGGGTCCCAATGGTCAGACACCAAAACCTAACAACACCTCGAGATTTTTCTAAACCTGTGCAGAGAAAGAGTGGTGCAGTTGCCCATAGCAACCAATCAGATCGCTTCCTTCATTTTTCACAGGACTCTAAAAATGAAAGAAGAAATTTTATTGGTCGCTATGGGCAACTGCACCACTCAAACACAGGTTTTGATAAATCTCCTCATATGTGTAGTAAAGCAGTAGTAAGGCTGTGTCTAGGGATCATGATGAAAAAAAGCTTCTTTAAAACAGTGCACGAGCCGGACTACATACACACACTGCTGAACAGGAAGCTAGGCGCTTTGCTGTGAGTGGCATCATGTTCCCTGAAGAAGAATAGCATTTCCATCCAATATGCATTGTAGTGTTTTTTGACAATCCTATTTCCTCCAATAGAGGGAGATGGACAGTTATATTGTGTTTCTTCGATTTGTGAATAATGGCACCACTTATTGTAAACTTCTCCCCAAGCTGCCTGTCGATGGTCTTGTAGCCTATTCCAGCCATGTGAAGGTCTACAATCTTGTCCCTGGCATCCATGGACAGCTCTTTGGTCTTGGCCATGGTGAAGAGTTTGCAATCTAATTGATTGTTTTTGTGGACAGGTGTCTTTTATACAGGTAACGAACTGAGATTAGGAGCACTCTCTTTAAGAGAGTGCTCCTAATCTCAGCTCATTACCTGTATAAAATACACCTGGGAGCCAGAAATCTTGCTGACTAATAGGTGGACTTATTAAAATGCAAATCAATTCCCAATTTATATGCGTTTTTCTGGATTTTTTGTTGTTGTTATTCTGTGATCAAATTGTTTTTTCCTTTACTGTAAATAATGTTGTCGTCATTTTATGCTTTTATAGGATTTTATGGCATTAATAACTATTTTTCAATTCTACTGCACTCATTCAGGCATCTTCATTTATGATAGTTGTTTTAGTACCGTACATTGCCACAGGACTATAACCTAACATTGCTCAAAGAATAAAAACACACATACACAAAGTAAATCTGACACCCCTTTCTGTGACATGTTGGGTTGTTTCCAGGTAGAAACATCTAAGAACCATCTAAGCACTATAATGGGGAATTCCTTTAGAATTATACCTCCAACAGAAGGCTTAAAGGGGTATTCCAGGAAAAACTTTTTTTTTTATATATCAACTGGCTTCAGAAAGTTAAACAGATTTGTAAATTACTTCGATTAAAAAAATCTTAATCCTTCCAGTACTAATCAGCTGCTGAAGTTGAGTTGTTCTTTTTTTGTCTAACTGCTCTCTGATGATATCTGTCTCAGGAGCTGTTCAGAGTAGGAGCAAATCCCCATAGCAAATTATTTGCTCCGGACAGTTCCTGAGACAGACAGAGGTGTCAGCAGAGAGCACTGCTGTCAGACAGAAAACAACAACTCAACTTCAGCAGCTGATAACTATTGGAAGGATTAAGATTTTTTAATTGAGGTAATTTACAAACCTGTTTAACTTTCTGGAGCCAGTTGATATAAAAAATAAAATAAAAGAAAGTTTTTTCCTGGAATACCCCTTTAAATGTTAGATGTAGTTCATGACCGCTCTACATGGTGTTCACATGATGCAAAATCTACTGCCATTATATCAACAAAAGTAGAAAAGTGCCAGGCTCAGTGAATGTACTGTGAGTGGCGATGCTCCGGAGACCCGCTAGCCTGCAGCATGATGACCTTGGCGTACTTATAGTGTAATGCTTGGCCAACATCCGCTACATCTGCATGTGAACAGAACCTAATTTCAGCCAACATAGCCATACATAATGAGAAGTGTTAAATCCTCAGAAAGAGCAATAGAGAAGGCTGCTGGGAAAATCATTGCATTTGCTAATATAAAGCCCTAGATCCGAGGTGGAGGGCAATGTTGCATTGAAGATTATGGAAATTCTATCATGACAGTAATAAAATGGTACAGCAAGTAGCTATTGCTAGGAATGACATTTCCAGTTGACAATGCTTATCATTGTAATAAAGGAGCAGCAGTATGCAGCACACTGGAGGACATTGATTTCCACCCGAGCTGGTGCATCCCCTTTAAGCTTCAGATTCTCATACTGTTTTACGTTCACCTATTTTAGAATAAACAGACTGTATTGATTTGTTTTGATGGCGTCTATATTATGGGAAGTGGAGGCACTAGAAGTCCAGCCGAATGACACAATCAGCTAGGTGCTTATTATCACTGACTGGGACCATCAAAGCCAAAGGATGATATATGTGCTGTATATAAAGAGATAAAAACAGAATAACTGTGGGGTGCTGAGAGCCTCTACTATACAACAGCTAGAAAGCAGAGTATGGGAGTAAGTCAGGGAGCAATGCGGTAGAATATGTCTATACCCTACGGGTCCTGGGAAGTGATAGCATAGGCAGTGCCTAGCTGAAAAGACAGGGCTTACCTTGCTTGGCCTCTATTGCGTCACATAAACCCTTCAGTGTGGTGACAAAGGGAATACAGTGCTCTCTCTGATAGTACCCTCAATGGTGCTTAGCACAAAGGTACTTCCTTTTCCTTACTTTTACAGCCAATCACAAGACAGCACAGCACTTATTCCTCTCTGCTATGCCACAACATAGTGCTAGTGAAAGTGCACTGGATTGTACTAGTGAGTAAATGATGTACAAAATGATGCTATCTGAACAGAAATAATAGAAATGGCTGCGGGATCACAGCAAAGTCAGGAAGAGGCTTGTGTCACAAAAGCAGCTCTGGTCTAAGCAGTAAACAACAGTTACTTCTGCTGCTGATGATGACAATGATGATGGCAAGTAGTAGGCAGAGAGGGGATTATATTCTAAAGGAAGCCTCTGTGTAGATAGTAGGAGCACAAGTATATACACAGTGGTCCCTCAACATACGATGGTAATCAGTTCCAAATGAACTATCCTTTGTTGAAACCATCGTATGTTGAGGGATCCGTGCAATGGAAAGAATAGGAAGTTATACTCACCTGCCCCCAACGTTCCGAACGGTCACCACTCGTCACCGCTGCCCTGGATGTCGCCCTCTATCGCTGTCACCACGTCCCCGGGGGGTGTCCCCGACGCTTCATACGTCTCTGCTTCCCTGGGATCCTCACTCTCCTTCGCCACCAATCACGTCACTACACTACAGCGTGTGCGGCGACGTAATGACAACGAAGGAGAGCGCTGGCGATGCAGGGGATCCCGAAGAGGATGCTCCGGAACCCAGAGGACAGGTAAGAGACCATCACCAGAGCACACGGGGCCTGAACCAGTCTGCGCTGCCGGATAGCCGTTTATGAGATGGCCCAGACATACAAAAGCATCGTATGTTGATGCTGCCTTCAACATGCGATGGTATCAGGGGCCATCGCATGTTGAAATGATCGTATGTCGGGGCCATCGTAGGTCGGGGGGTCACTGTACACTGGAGGCAGCTGCAACGTTATGGAAGGTAAATGATGAGAGGGAAAATTGGATTTATCTTTTAAGCAGTGTGAACCCTCTGAAGATCTGTGTGTAAAATATGGAGGCAGACATGCTCAGATTGCATGTAAACATTTCTCTTTCCTGCACTAGCCATACCCCACTGTGAACTAGCCATACCCCACAGCATGCTGTTCTGTGTAACCTTTTGATCATTCTGCTGCTGTAGATGGAATTCACCTTCCAACAGACAGTAGACAGCAGGTAGCAGAGAGAGGAGATACCTAGTGGTCAAGACTTAAAAGCTGTTTTTCTGGGGTAAGTAGTCATTTTTGGTCACTTAAGTGAGTCACAAATATGTTAGAAATGTCAACCCTTTAGCAATTTTTTTTTTTTTAATGGTAAACCTTTTTACAGTATACATTGAACGCAATCAAAACTAAATATGAGGAAGTGCCTTTTTGTGTACAGTAGAGTAACTTGAGTTGACTTGTATAACTGTCTCTGTGTACTACACCACCATTACAGCATACACTGAGATATCACAAAAGTGTAAGGGTTGAACATTTGCATTACCTTTGTATCAGATGAGTGAATCATTGGTAAGTGACCTCTGACTCTCCGATCAATCCCCCAAACTAATCTCCAGCAGAATTCTTGCCTTTAAGATGCAGGGATCAACTTTAATCACATCGGCTCGATGGCTGCTGCTCGGCATTATAGCAGCCATTACTTACCGTCTACGCAGAAAGCGCAGCTCCTGCACAGATTCAAAGAAAGTTAAAGAGGTACTCCAAAGGATAGGGGATAAGATGCCTGACCGTGGGGGTCCCACTGCTGGGGACCCCCTTGATCTTTCACGCAGTACCCAGTTACCATCAGCCCCCGGAGCATGTTCACTGTCATGCCCCCTCCCATAGGCTTGCATTGAGGGGGCGGAGTGTGATGTCACATAGGGGTGGAGCCGGACATCACAATACTCTAGCCCCGTGATTGGCAGTCATCAGACCCAGAGCTAACATACTCCGGGGGCTGATGGTAACCCGGTGCTGTGTGAAAGATAGGGGATAAGATGTCTTAGCGCCGGAGTACCCCTTTAATACAAAATGACATAAATGTAGGCAATTTCCTGGTAGTAGTACCTGTACTATATACATATCGCTCCGGGTGTCAGTCTGACACCCGATGCGATCGTCCATAATATAGCAGAGAAGCGGAGCGGCTCTATACAGCGCTCACATCTCTGCTCTGTACTCTGAGTGATGTTCTATTCATATTTTCCGCCCAGAGCTGCGATGTATACAGTCGCTCTGCATCTCTGCTATAGACAGGAGGATCGCAGCGGGTGTCAGTAGTGACATCCTCTGTGATGTGTCCTTAAGCAGGCACTACTACTCCCAACATGGAGCACACTCTGCTCCATGCTGGGAGCTGTAGTACCTGTATTAATAGACAGATCGCAGCGAGTGTAACTTCTGACACTCACAGCGATCTGTCTATTAATGCAGGTACTACAGCTCCCAGCATGGAGCAGAGTGTGCTCCATGTTGGGAGTAGTAGTACTTATAGTTAAGGAAAGATCACTGTGGGTATCACTCCTGACACCCGCTGTGATCCTCCGATGTAATGTATGGATGCGGCCGGTGCTCTCCTCTGGTCCCCTGCACGCTGTATATATACACATTCCGATTTCTCACAGAGAGCTGTGATTGGCTGGAACCATCTGACCAGTCATAGCTCTGCGGGAAATATCATTATGTGTATATATACGTGACTGCAGGGGACCATAGAAGAGCGGCCACCGCATCTATGCATTATACAAGAGGATCGCAACGGGCAATCTGTCTATTAGTACAGGTACTACTACTCCCATCATGGAACAGTGTGTTCCATGCTGGGAGTAGTAGTACTACCTAAAAAATGTAAAAAAAAAAAGGGAAAAACACGCACACACTACATTTTTATTATTGTCGGCTACATTTTTAGTGCTTTACCCGCTCACATAAATTGATCCCTGTTTAAAAATTAATAAACATTTCTTAATAAAAAGATACATTTCGTTAGGTACAGTTTTTTCCATCACTACTGTATCTTTTTTATTATAATTTTTTTTATGGTACCCTACGAAATTTTAATAAAAAAGGTATCTCCATAATTTTTTTGGGATCGCTAAAGTCCAAAAAAGAATAAAAACCAACATGGCGTTTTTCTTGGCGTTTTTGCTCTCCCATAAACTTCTATGGGAGGAAAACGCCACGATTTCAGGGCAAAAAACGCCAAACTAAGTTTTGTCGGGCGGTTTCTAAATCCAGCCTCTGAGCCCGAAATTGCTGAAAAACGCCAAAAGGGTTAAAAAAAACCGCCAAACTGAAAAACGCCAAGTGAATATGTCATTTTGCAGTTTACTATTGACTTGCAGCTAACATCTGGACGCAGCGTTTTTTCACAGAAAAAACGCCGTGCAGGAAAATTGGCGTTTTTAATGGCGTTTTTGCAAGAAAAAACTCCAGTGGAGTTCCAGCCTAAGGCCTCTATGTAGGCAGAAACATGTCACTTTGCCTGTCCGCACATGTGCTTGCATATGTTATTGGAATAAACTGAAGGTTTACTGCACGAATCCTCCAGCTGGACATCCACTCTCAAATTTTAATTGTACAAGCATTTTTGAAAATGTATTGCTTTACCCTTGGTTATGACCGTCTTCGGGCATCCACTGAGGCATCCACTAAGACAGTCAGGAATGATGCAAGAAAGGAGGTCATTTTACTGTACAATATTTGGATGAATCCTTTCCAGAAATCTATACACTAAAGTCTGCTACAAGCAAATCTCAAGTACTGTTCCAGTTGCAAGAAATTGTGTGGTGTCCCAGCCTCCAAGGCTATCCTGTTGGTTAAAGATTGCCTTGGACATTCCTGCTGTCTATATGTTGGGCCCACTGCTCCATTATCGGACCTGTTATAATGTGACCTATCGTTGTGTTGTGTCATGCATTCATTTATGCTCTGCACCTTTAAGAGATTGTAGCAGAGCGACCAGGTGGCCCCAAAAGTAGACCCCCAAACCTAGCCCTTATGTAGTGTGTGGGGGGGGGGGGGAGGAGAGTTCAGTTGGAGAGTAAGGCTAGGTTCACACTGTGGAGTGCGGTCAGCGCCGACTGAATGAATCGGCGCTAGGACTGCGCGGACACTGAAGTCTCCAATAGTCTGCAATGTGTCCTGCGAGTATTTCCGCCTGAAGAATGAGCAGCGTCATTCTTCAGGCGGAAATTTCCAAGCGGATTTTCCGCTCACAAATTCCGCTTCACAAATTCGGAAGTGTGAATTTGTGAACGGAAACCCATTCACTACACTTTACATTTTAGCAAGCAGAATTTCTGCCTGCAATTTCAAAGCGGAATTGCAGGCAGAAATTCCGTAGTGTGAACCTAGCCTAAGTTTCTAGGGAGAGGTCAGAGTAAGCTGCAGTGAGGAGAAGGAGAGTGTGTTCAGATAGTAAGCTGAGGTACCGAGAAGCCTTAGGCTAGGTTCAGACTACGGAATCTCCGGGCAGAAAATTTCCGCCCAGAGATTCTGAGTTCCGCCTTCGCCGACTGAATAAGTCGGCGCTAGGACAGCGCGGACACTGCAGTCTCCCATAGACTACAATGTGTTCCGCGAGGAATTCCGCCTGAAGAAAGAGCACTGCCTTTCTTCAGGCGGAAATTTCTAAGCGGATTTACTAAGCGGATTTTCCGCTTCACAAATTCCAAAGTGTGAATTTGTGAACGGAAAACCAATGACTACACTAGACATTTTAGCAAGCGGAATTTCTGACGGAAATTTTACGACTGAATTTCTGTCGGAAATTCCGTAGTCTGAACCTAGCCTTAGGAGAAGAAGTCTACTACATTCCACAACTACGCCAATCTCAGGAAAAGCCTCTGGCACTCAGGTCAATTGTCAAAGCCTAGTAGTAAGCAAAGTTCTTGGGAAAAATCTCTACTTCAGTCAGTCAGTCGAGTTAAAGGGGTACTCCGGTGGAAAGCGTTTTTTTTTTTATCAACTGGTGCCATAAAGTTAAACAGATTTTTTTTATTACTTCTATTAAAAAAAATCTTTATCCTTCCAGTATTTATTAGCTGCTATATACTACAGAGAAAGTTTTTTTCTTTTTGGATTTCTTTTTTTTTTTTTCTGTCCATGGTGCTCTCTGCTGACTCCTCTGTCCATGTCAGGAACTGTCCAGAGCAGGAGCAAATCCCAATAGCAAACCTATGCTACTCTGGACAGTTCCTGACATAGACAGAGGTGTCAGCAGAGAGCACTGTGGTCAGACATAAAAGAAATCCAAAAAGAAAAGAGCTTTCTCTGTAATATACAGCCACTAATAACTACTGGAAGGATAAAGATTTTTTAATAAAAGTAATGTACAAATCTGTTTAACTTTCTGACACCAGTTGATTAAAAAATGTTTTCCACAGGAGTAACCCTTTAAGTCTTTCAAGTCGGCGTGTGCTGCTAATAATCTTAAAGCTGCAACTACAACTCCCAGCAAAGCTACAGGCTCCCCGAGTTCCACTCTGCTCATCTCTCTGCCCCATAGACTGTATTGTTTGGGATCTACTACCTAAAGCAAAGATAGTTATTTGTTACCTTACATTGGTGTATTCATTACCCCGCGCCTGGCCCAGGAGAAGCTAAACCTCGCACTATGTAGGTTAACGGTGCCCTGGCGTCACAAAATAACAATTACACCTAACCCCTCTGTGGCTTCACAAAACTTTGTCATTAAGAACAGAATCTTTACACCCTGCATACAATCAGAAGTACAAGTGCGCCACAAATATATATAGTATGGATTTAAATCCCTTATATCTGGACATTTTAGCAGCAGTACTGTATATACTGTATCTATATGGGTAGGATTGTGTGTTTCCTAGATAACCTGCATTAAGTCTTGTGTCACTCCACTCCCTCGGGAGATGAGTTTCTAATCACAAGAGCATTTCTCTTATTATGTCTTATCACCAGCTTTGCTGTATTCTCCTGGAGTTCTATATCTGTAAGAAACAATTTAGGTCAACTTGATGGATGTCTGGGAATGATAAGAACAAAAGTATTGAGTAAATTGTATATACCAATTGTAGATACTGTCTTCCTTCTTTTAAGTAGAGAAATCAAGTATCGAGCCACAAACTAGAAAGAGTTTATAGATTTTTCCTGCAGGCATCTTTCTATCTAACATCTATCTATCTATCTATCTATCTATCTATCTTATATCTATCTATTATTTATCTATCTATCTATCTAGTATCTATCTAATATCGCTTCCTCACTAAAAAAAACCACATTGTTATAAGCCATGTGGACATTAGTCAAAAGCTTCCCAATGATCCATGTAGCAGGTGTAGCCAAACCACAAATGCAGGCCTTCGCTAGGTGCCATCCGACTCGTGGCTCGCAGCTTACCTCCATCCCACCCTACAACTCAAATGTAGCAATCCTCTGCTCTGCCGCTTATACAGAGCACGGGCTGCTGGTAGCATACATGCTGCGCTCAGGCACGTCTGCTTGAAAGCACCGGTCAGTGGCATCAGTCAACGGCAATGTCCCTTTGCCTGCTGACTGAAGAGTAGGAGAAGCTAGGATACTTTGGTGGGGGATGCATTTACCTAAGGGGACTGCCGCTTTTTACAGGGGGCTAATGCCATAGGGGGCTGCTACTGCATACAGGGGGCTACTACTACCTACAGAGGGCGACAGGGCTACTTCTACCTACAGAGGGCTACTTCTACCTACAGGGGGGCTACTACTACCTACAGAGGGCTACTTCTACCTACAGGGGGGCTACTACTACCTACAGAGGGCTACTTCTACCTAAAGGGGGGCTGCTACTACCTACAGTGGTGCTTCTACAACATGCAAGGGGCTGATGCAAGCTACAGGGGGGCTGTTTTTACCTACAGGGTGTTTATACTACCTACAGGGGGACTGCTGCTACCTACAGGGGGTTGCTACTAGTATGGTATGCATGTTTATTCTTACTTTGTGATCATTAACTAATAATAACATTGATATTAATTGTTTATTTGTATGTAGTTGCATACTACATATAAATAAATACTGGATTGGTTGGGTGTTTGGGCTGAGAAGTGGAGGATGAGGTTTAAAAATGATAAATGCAAGGATAATGCACCTGGGGTGGGGTTATATATTAAATGGGAGAACAGTTGGTTAATAGTAAATTTAGCTATAGTGACCAGTGTCGGGCAGCTGCTCCCAAGGCAAATAAAATCATGGGGTGCATCAATAGGGGCATAGATGCCCACGACAAGGAAATAATTCTACCGCTGTACAAATCACTAGTCAGACCACACATAGAATACTGTGTACAGTACTGGGCACCAGTGTACAAGAAAGATATAGTGGAGCTGGAGAGGGTTCAAAGACGGGCAACCAGAGTAATACGGGGAATGGGAGGACTACAGTACCCAGAAAGATTATCAGAATTAGGGTTATTTAGTTTAGAAAAATGAAGGCTTAGGGGAGACCTAATAACTGTGTATAAATATATCAGGGGGCAGTACAGAGATCTCTCCACGATCTATTTATACCCAGGACTGTATCTATAACAAGGGGACATCCTCTACGTCTAGAGGAAAGAAGGTTTCTACACCAGCACAGACGGGGTTCTTTACTGTAAGAGCAGTGAGACTGTGGAATTCTCTGCCTGAGGAGGTTGTCATAGTGTACTCTGTAAAAGAGATCAAAAGGGGCCTGGATGCATTTTTGGAGATTAAGAACATTACAGGTTATGTATACTAGATTTATAGGGACAGAACGTTGATCCAGGGATTTATTCTGATGCCATATTGGAGTCGGGAAGGAATTTTTACCTCTAGTATGAGGGTTTTTTGCCTTCCTCTGGATCAACTCAGTAGGGACTCATTAGGGTTATAGGTTGAACTTGATGGACTCTGGTCTTTTTTCAACCTTATGAACTATGTTACTATGTTACTACCTACATGTATTTCTTAATTCTTAACTACATGCCTGTCCTGCAGATCTCAAACATCTGAAGTCCATTATGTTGAATACGTTTGATCACCTCATGTTTTTCTCCGGGCTAACGATTCTCCTTTAAATGCCACCAAACTTAACGTCTTGATAATAACTAGAACATTCTAAATAGTATTAAATAGCCATCATTATTGCATTGAATGTCCTTTATCTATATCTGTACATTTCTTCTTCAGAAATGTGAATGTGATAATTGGCCATTATGTATCTCCGACAATAACCCAGTCCAAGACAGAGCGCATAGGAAGAACATACGGAATGGTTACTTGCTGGTAATTGAATATTAAGCCATTACCATTATGCTGTCAATTCAGGCAGAATAATCGCTGTCCTGCAACGTCGTCCTTATTGCGCCAACAGGGGATTTCAATTTGCCTTCCATTTTAGCAGATAATACGGATTTCATTAGAAAGTGTTGGACACTTCTTGATGAGATGATGTTATATTGTCAGCACGGCACGGATGATCTTAAGTGACTTATTTTTACACTTGCCCGCTCTGCTGCTTGCGTCCTTTTTCTCACTTACTGATGGGAATTGCAATAATTAGAAACATTTTTTATCATAGGAATCTGCAGAAACAGAAGGCTTTGCCAAGGGATGGAGATCAGACGCACATTGCAGTATTCTGGATGAGGATGCCCTCATGTCCTAGTAATGGTGACCGTTTTCTTAAAGAGTCAGTTCTAGGAATTGTTCTATGATCATAGTGATGTTTTTTCCTACAGTGTTTCTATTTCATAAACCCCATGAGGATGCAGCAAATTTTTTTTTTTTGTTGCTTTAATTTTTTTTCTCCACTGATTTTTTTGTAGTTTTGATCGGTGCCATTTTAATTTTGATCACTTTTTATTAATTTTTTTTCTGGTATTTTTTTTTTCTGGTATACAAAGTGACAAAATATCAGCAATTCTGGATTTTTTTTTACATTTACGCCCTTGACCATATGATATGATTAATGTTATTTTTTAATAGTTCAGACTTTTCTGCAATTGGTGCTGTCATACATTTATGTCTACTTTTGTTTTCATTATTTTATCTGAAAAATGGAAAAAGGGGTGATTCAAACTTTTATTAGGATAGAGGCTTATTCACATTCATAACAATGTTTGTTTTTTATATGTACACTATTTTTAGCCCCCATAGGAGACAATTACATGAAATCTTTTGATTGCATACACTGAACAATGCTGTGCCATAGCACAGCACTGATCAGTATTATCAGAGCTCAATTAGTGCAGGCTGCTGAGGCTGCCTGTGGTGTTGATGTGGCAATCAGACAGGTAGGGACTCTCCACCCATCATCTGAGCTGATGGGGACCCCACAATTTTGTCGCAGTGGTCCCGCTTAGCAACCCAGAGCTACTGGCACTTTAAGATGCCGCCATGAAAATAGATTGCAGTGTCTAAAGGGATTAATGTGCGGCATTAGCAATGGGTAGAGATAAGCGGCGAACCTGGATTTGACGCGAACTTTAGGATTTTTTCTGCTTTGCAAACACACAAGCTTTTACCGGTTTGGCTCGCGCGAGCTGGGGAATAGCGTGAAAAACCAGAAAGCATGTTTTTTTTGGGTGGACACAGATAAAAGGGCACTGACATCACCCTGGGAACTTCTGTAGAGAGCAGAAAGAAAGAGGAAAACAGAGAGATACAGATAGAGATAGAAAGAGAGAGATACAGATTAGAAAGAGAGATCTTGTGTGTGTGTGTGAACAGGATTCAATTCCCATACAAGAAGAATCCAATAGGGGCTCCTATATACCAAAACAGCATATAAGAAGGGGACATCCTAATTACAGCCTCTGAAGGGCTAATTTTTTGCTACCACAAATCCACAGCCATTTTTCAAGGCTCATACCTGCATATACCTGAATTGAAAAGTGTTCCTGAACAAGTTCCATTGAGGTGCATTGATCTGTGCCACCCACAAAGTATATTCAAGTGTCAACTATATACATATAGGGCCTGTTAACACCATAGTGAATATAATAGATTTTCGCAAACACCTTCGGTACTCATTGTGCTGTCATCCCTGCCACCCAAAATGCGTGTTAAAGTTACACGTATCTAGCCTGTAGTGTTATACGGTTCTGGTGCATTATATATTGTTCCACAAACAACTTCAGTACTCATTGTGCTGTCTCCTTTGCCTCCCAAAAAGCATGCTTTAGTTATACGTATCTAGCCTGTAGTGTTATACAGTCCTGGTGCATTTAATATTGTTCCGCAAACACCTTCAGTACTCATTGTGCTGTCTTCTCTGCCACTTAAAAAGTCTGTTTAAGTTACACATATCGAGCCTGTAGTGTTATACGGTTCTGGTGCATTTAAAGGGATACTCCGCCCTTAGACATGTTCTCCCCTGGGCTGCCGTATCGGAGATCACGGGGTTCCCAGCATCCGGACTCCCATGATCAGACATGTGGTCCCCTATCACCATTATTTTGCAAAGAAAGCTGTCCCCGCTTGCACAATTATGTGGCGGAGACGGTGGGCCACTTCATGAACTTGTCTGTGTACAGAACAGTGCATGCCACGGTTGATACGTGGAGTAGTAGCTACGGCCAGGGGACAATACATGTGTTTTACGGCCCTCTGGGTCAACATCCTGCAGAACAAGGCTCAACTGCAACAAGGCCAGAAAATTGTAGTGACGCTGTCACTTTTGTGCCAATCCTCTTCCTCCTCCAAGGACATCTTGCACCCCACAGGGAAGAAAACGTAGCTTATTCTCCTCCCTCACTCTCCTTTCATCGCTGCAGAGTCAAGCATTGCCATGCTGTGTTACACCTGCTGAGCCTGGGCGAGAAAAGCCACACAGCGGAGGAGCTGCTGCCCTGTCTGCAACAAAAAGGTTTCACACTGGTTCCCAAGTCGTGAGCTAACATTGGGAAATGTCGTCACCAATAACGGCACAAATATCCTCTAGGTGGCATGACACACTCTCCCTGTTTGGCACACGTGCTAAACCTTGTAGTGAAATATTTCTTGACAACTTGTCCAGGTTTTGAGCCAGTGGTGTCTACGTGCAGGAAAATTTGCTTTTGGTTTAGCCATTCGTATACTTTCAAACATGACTTGCTTCACCTACAGCGCTGAAACGCTCTTTCCCAACACTGCCTTATTTGCGACGTTCCAAAACGGTGGAACTTCACCTTACACATGTTGAACCTCCTCTACCAGCAGCACAAAGCGGCTACAGACTTTCTCATGCAACAGCAAGATCATTTCTGGAGCCAATGTGATTTACAGCTTAGGGATTGGCAGCTAATCAGGGACACATGTCGCTTGCTCGTGTCTTTTGAGGAGTCTACAAGATATGTCAGCAAGGAAAACAGTACGGATGTTCTTCTTCAAGAGGAGGTGTTGAATGAAGATGTAGTGGGATCTGAGGAGGAGAATTTGGAGATGGACTCTTTGGAAGAGAGAGGGGACGAGGACCTTAGACAAGGAGACACTGATGAGTATGAGGAGGAGTATGACCAACCATGCCAGTATGGGAAAGAGGTGGAACAAGCTGGGCCCTCAGAAAAGCTGGCAAGGATGGCTAGGTGTGTGCTTTCCTGCTTGCACAATAACAAGCACATTGTGGGCTTAAAGTGAAGAGAAGACTAATCAATAGCCATACTTTTAGACCCTCAGTATGAATCCAATATGGGGGAATTTTCCTTGCCTTCTGAGAAGGAGGCTAAATTAAATTTGTATGAGGAGAAGCTCTGCAGCCACCTTGCCATGGCTTTCCAGCAACAAACACCTGCTAAACGGGGGTCTGGTCTCCGCTCTCTGCAAAGTCAATGCTCCACTACCTCTGCCAGCATTACCCCAGAAAGAGGCAGGAGCATCAGCAGCAGCAGTGGCGGCATCTTGATGTTTGAGCACATGATGGCATCTGCATTCTGTTTCTGCATCCTGTATACTCCACTAGCATGAGTCATGAAAGGGATGTAATTCACCATCTGAACATCCTGGTTGAGGCCTACCTCAGCGGTGCACTTTCTCTGACAGACACCATGAGCCCAGACCCCATGGACTTCTGGCTCATCAGATTAGACCATTAGCCAGAACTTGCCCTGTTTGCCATGAGTGTTCTGTCTTGTCCAAACTCTCGTGTAGCCTCGGAGAGAGTGTTCAGCGCAGCAGACAGCGTAGTCACTCCGAAGGGAACAAGATTGTCAGGCATCAGCGTGGAAAAATGTACTTTTACTAAAATGAATCAGTCCTGGATCAGTGAGGAATTTAAACCTCCTGTGCCAGATGCCACTGATTAGGCAGTACTACCACCACCCCTGCTTAATGCTAGTGACATCTGTCCGCCATCTCCTGCTGTACACTATAAATATCTGTCACCATCTCATGCTGTATGCTAGTGACATCTGCCCACCATCTCATGCTGTACACTATAAACATCTGTCCACCATCTCATGCTGTATGCTAGTGACATCTGCCCACCATCTCATGCTGTACACTATAAACATCTGTCCACCATCTCATGCTGCACGCTAGTGACATCTGTCCACCATCTCATGCTGTACGCTAGTGACATCTGTCCACCATCTCATGCTGCACGCTAGTGACATCTGTCCACCATCTCATGCTGTACTCTAGTGACATCAGTCAGCCCCCATCTGCTATACACAGTATACTTATAGTAACACCAATCCAAGATCACCCAACTTTCAGCCAGGCCTACACAAACACATCCCATCATCCCCAGAAAAGGGAAAATTTTTCGGTTTTTCATACAAAAGCTATTTCTTTTCCACTCTTCACTCTTTTAGAACGCCAATTTTGTTGCTACTCCCAGAAAAGGGATAATTTTTGGAATGCTGGCAAAAAGCCACTGCGTCTTCCCATGCCTCTGTGTGCATATTAACACAGGCAGGCATCTACCAACTACCAAGAATACAGTATGCCACTTTATTTTGGTGTGAAAAGGCCTAAGAATGGGCGAGCTGTAATAGTTACCATGGGTTACCACATGTTGCCATTTGTTGCCTCAAAAACACTTTAAAACTCTTTGAATACACTCCTAAAAGTGTTAGACAGGGGTTTAGTGCTGTTAGACAGTGTTATAAACGTGTTTAGGGGCCTTTTTCATTGTCTGTTCAAGTCAAACTGAGCCGGACCGAACTTGCGATTTCCAAAAAGTTTGCTCACCCACCTCTAGCCATGAGTATGAATTGCATTTCATGGACTGGGAGTGGGTGTAGGGCATACATAAACGCCCTTCATCCCCTTTAAAGGGGTACTCCGCCCCCTAGACATCTTATCCCCTTTCCAAAGGATAAGATGTCTGATCGCGGGGTTCCCGCTGCTGGGGACCTCCGGGATTTCGGCTGCAGTATTCCTCTGTCATTACTGCACAGAGCAAACTTTCTCCGTGCGTAATGATGGGCAATACAGGGGCCGGAGCATCGTGATGTCACAGGTCCTCCCCCTCATGACGTCACGGCCCGCCCCCTCAATACAAGTCTATGGGAGGGGTGTGGCGGCTGACATGCCCCCTCCCATAGACTTGCATTAAAAGGGCGAGCTATGCTGTCACAAGGGGGCGGAGCCGTGATATCACGATTCTCCGGCCCCTGTATAGCCCGTCATTGTGAATTTGCTCTGTGCAGTAATGACAGAGGGGTGCTGCAGCCGAGATCCCAGGACCCCTGCAATCAGACATCTTATCCCCCATCCTTTGGATAGGGGATAAGATGTCTAGGGGCTGAGTACCCCTTTAAGGATTGCTATTAATCAAGGGCTAATATCAGTCATGATTGTGTCCTGGTGCGGGAGAGATTCAGGACACCTCTGCACTATGCCCACCAATGTGTTAAGAAGGCCCTAATTTAACAGGTTCTAGGATCTATCATATTAAAAAGGTTATTTTAAATTGGGAGACATGAATAAAGCTGCTATCTCCTCTTATATTCATAAGGCTTGTGCTGAGATATTAAAATGAAACAACTGCCAGCGCTGGGCAGCTAGGCCTGGCATGGCCACACATCATAGACACTAGGAAAGAACATGATGTTGCTAAGTATCAATTTGTCCTCTTTCACGTTTCCAGGCTGCCCCCACACAGGTTTTCCTTCATGTGATGCCAGGATACCAGTTCATATTGAAATTAGTAATTATGTAACTTGTATTTTCATATATATTTTATATGACAAAAGTATTCGCCCCCTTCCAGATGTCCAATGTTATTGCGTATGTATTACTCTGAATGGTTTCTGGTGGTTTAAAATATGTAATTTTAGATAAAGGCCTGAACAATCACATGGCATCTATATTACCAGAAGAGAAAAAGTAAATTACAAGCCCTGTTAAAAAAATAAAACTACTGTAATATATCCCCTATGAAGAACATAACTACTATAATACTGCCCTATATGAACAAGAATATAAACTACTATAATCCTGTTCCCTATGTACAAAAATGTAACTACTATAATACTGTGTCCTATGTACAAGAATATAACTATTATAATACTGTGTCCTATATACAAGAATATAACTACTATAATACTGTGTCCTATGTACAAGAATATAACTATTATAATACTGTCTCCTATATACAAGAATATAACTACTATAATACTGTGTCCTATATACAAGAATATAACTACTATAATACTGCTCCTATATACAAGAATATAACTACTATAATACTGCCTCCTAGCTGAGAGGTTGTGTCTGTGTAGCTCTCCTGATGTCTGGAGAAAGCCCAGGGAGGGGCCACCCTGGGTGGGGAAGCTCCCCAAGCAAGGCCCAGGCTTCAAGGCCTATTCTGGGAATTAATCCCCAGACACCTCAAACCCTGGATGAACATCCAAAAGTTGATTTGGAAGATGGAAATGTCCAGAATGTCAGCAGTCTCAGTGCAGCAAGAAGCACAGATGAGAAGAAAGTTGTGGAAGTGAAGAAAGAAACTTCATCAAGTAAGGTAATGGCTGCAGGTACAATCCACCCCTCCTGCAGTCAGACAGAGGAGAACATCCCTGGAGAAGCAGACCATGCAGGAGAATCTGCAGCAGCCTGTCCTAATACGGTCTGACCGCACACGATACGGGAGCGGGAGCAGCGCAAAAGTCACCAACACGCCAGATGAGACCAGAGGGAATACACCAGGAAGGCTTCAGGGGGCCACAAGTGCGGTCACTGGAAAAAAACAGGGGCCCAGTCCCCAGTCTGGAGATTGTGACCCTGCAGCAGTGACCACAGCAACACCAAGTCAAATACCTCCTCAGAAGCAGAGTCCTGTGAGTACCCCACCAGCACGGCCCCCCAATACTCAGCGGGTGCCCGAACTGTGTTTGGCCGAGCAGATCCCAGCTCTGGTCAAGAGACTTGAGACTTTAAAAAAGACAAAGTTACAGCTGCAGAAACAAATAGACTGTGTGTACAAGCTAAAGGCAGCAAACCCCAATAACCATGCCGTCCATGACAAGAAGCTGAGCTCCCTCGCTGTGCAGCTCGCTGACACTGTGCAGGACATGGAGGACTTATTGGACCAGATGGGACCAGTCGCTGAAACCTTCAGGAATCAGCAAAGATTTGAGGGACATAAGGAAAGACCAGCGCCAAAGTCCTCTCCATCTACTGCTGCACCCAAGTCTTCAGCCTCACCAGATGACACCCAGCAGTCCTGTACAAGACAAGAGGACATCCAGCAGTCCTATACAAGACCACTCCTCAGACCAGCCAGCTTCCCTTTTGAGAAAGGAAATTTGTACAGGCAAGCGGGAGAAAGTGTCCAGCAACAGCAGAGACCTGCAGAGACTCCTCCAAAGGTACCACAAGTCCCAGCAGTCAGCACGGTGAAGCAGGACTATGGACACATACCTGAAGGTAACTCTGTAACAGTAGTGCAGTCACCACAAGCCCCTGGGGGCAGTAGAGAGCAGCAGGACTGTGGACTCTTACCTGAAGGCAGCAGTGCAGCAGAGAGTTCACAGGACATGGCTCTGCAGGGCTTGCTGGGCTCTGTAGTGCAGAATCATACTGCCAGTGACTGCACTGATATGACTGTATGTGATTTATCTGATAATGTGTCTGCAGAGGGGAGCACTTTACAGTCTGTGTGGGATCTGGGGTCAGGTCCACCATTAGTTTAGCCTTCAGAGGCTTGTGACCCCCAGAGTATAGAGGTTGATGGTGGGGAGGGGGCTGTACAGTGTGATGCACAACACTTTCCCCCTTTAGTCACACAAGTGTGAGACCCCCATAGTACAGCTGGTCAGCAGCCACCACAGCGCCCCCAAGTACAGCAGGAGGGTAGAAGTAGTGGCGCCTCCTCTGGTAATGCCTGGAGTCGTGGGTCACCATTTATGTCCAATGTGAACTACACAGGTCAGGCTTTCAAGAGGAGGAACGTGGTCAGGTTCAGACATAGAGGGGCCAAGGAGGAGCTGCCTGACAGGAGGTTTGTGGTCCGTGAACTTCTCTGCCACCAAATGGGCTTCCTGCCATCTAACATCCTGGCAGTGATAAACCTTCCTGACAGGCAGGGCTATGACATCAGCTTCCAACTCATGTCTGACCTGGACCGCTTCTGGGCCCATGTCACCCGGGTGAGAGATGCTGATGGCTGGAATAAGTTCAGCTTTGTCCCCATCTCCAGACCAGACACAGCAAACGTCACCATTATATTCTGGAACGAGTCTGTCCCCCCCAGGATATTGTCATATGGTTAAAGAGACACTGTGACCTAATGTCAGACCTGACTAAGACCAGGGACGAGGACGGCATATGGACGGGAGGGTGGAAGGTCCTGGTGAAGTTACGGCAGATTAATAACATTACCCAACATCTGCCCAATTCTTTCTTCATTGGCCGGGAGAAAGGGGTTTGTTTCTATGCAGGTCAGCCCAGAAAATGCTTCAAGTGTGGGAAGACCGGTCATATCGCGAGTGTGTGCACCCTGGTGAAGTGTAATTTATGTGGGGAGATCGGCCATGTCAGCGCCACCTGCAAGAATATCCGCTGCAACCTCTGTGGTAAGACCGGTCACTCCCACAGGGACTGTCCTTACGCCTGGCATAATATCTGTAAGGACTTCCCTGATGAGGACCTGCTGGAGGGGGCAGAGGACCTGGAGGGGGAGACATTGGTGTCAGGGTCAGCAGTGACACAGCCCGAGCCTCAGCATAACATGGGTGACACTAGCGGTGACAATATGGGTGACAATATTGGTGACACTAGCGGTGAAAATGTGGGTGACAATATTGGTGACACAGTGCCCGATCAGTCCCAGCCAAGAGCCACTGAGGGGAACAGGGAGGTCACTGAGCAGGTTGTGGCCATGTCTTCTTCTGCCCCAGCATCAATAAATCCGCAGAAGAGACGGAAAAAAGATAAAACCAGTCGTAAGCCTGAGGAGGGATGGACCACTGTCCAAAAACCCTCCAAAAAGAAAGTAGACCCCGAGTCAGGTGTCATGTCCATCACAAATAGGTACAGTGTCCTATCAGAGTCAGACGCTGAGGAAGAGATGGAGAGGGAGCTAAAGAGAGTGATAGAGGAATTTAATGAAGACCAAGAGGGTGATCCCCCCCCCCACAAAAAGGAGACCCCCAGAGATAAACATCTGTCCGAATCGGACATGGAAACAGGTGGTCAGCAGGAGGGCTCAGACTCTGATCTATGATGATGGGGGTGATATCTCTGCTTTCCTTTGTTATGATGGCCGACTTTACCCTAAAAGTGTTCTCCAGTAATGTGAACAGTGTCAGAGTGAGGAGGACCAGACACGCGGTTTATGACCATCTGAAGTCTATTGATGCCGATGTCTTCTTCTTACAGGAGACACGTTTAAATACTCTAGGACTGTTACGTGAAGCAGAGCGGGAATGGCGGTCTGGTCCGTCTTTTTGGTCACTGTCTGTGGAACCAAGTGCCGGGGTCTCTATCCTGTTTACCACCAATGATGTAACTATACATAGGCTGACAGAGGTATTGATGGGAAGGTGCCTAATGCTAGAAGTTACTATTCGGGGTAGAAGGCTCCGACTCATTAATATCTATGGTTCACAGACAGTGACTGAAAGGGTTAACCTTTATAATGAAGTGAAGCCATATCTCTTTACATCTGTCCCTGTCATCTTGGCTGGAGATTTTAATGCCTCCAGAACATCTAGTGACAGAACATCTAATAGACCTCTAACCCGGGACTCCAAGGTCTTAAACCAAATCATTCTACAGGCCGGGTTGTCAGATGTGTTTGTGCAGGGTGGTCAGAAGGCAAAGTTTACTTATTTTTGTGGTGGAAGAAGTAGTCGTATAGATTTAGCTCTGGTTAGTCCTACAGAGACCATTGGTGAGAAAGATGAGAAAGTCGTCCCTTATTCTGACCATCTGGCCTTATATTTTTGTTTGGGTGTCACACAGTGTCCTGAGACAGGTAGAGGGTTGTGGAGACTGAATTCCAGCCTATTAGAGGATCCTTCTGTGCAGAGACAGGTTCACTCTCTTATACAGGGTCAACTAGAGAGGGTGGACTTTTATGATGATATGGCCACCTGGTGGGAGGATGTCAAGGATGAGATCAGAACCCTCTTAAAGAGACTGTCAGTTATAAAGGGGAAGAGTAAGTATGGCCAGTATCTCAAGCTGCGCAAAGAATTGGAGTCACTATATTCGGCGGGTGGGGACCAACAAAGCATAGACCGGCTGAAATCTGAGATAAGGCAGTATCAGTACAGCAGGTATACCTCCCTGGTTCTTGAATGGGATTATGGGTCCTTAGGGTCTCCTGATCCCTTTGAGAATTGCCGGGAGCGGGTGGCAAATAAATCTGTCACCGGTCTCACTGACTCCCAGGGTGTTTTGCAGGAATCTCGGGAGGGTATCCTGGGGGTGGTGAGATCGTACTATGCTGACTTGTTTCAGAGGAAGGTTTTGGATAGAGACAAGATGACACAATTCTTGGAGGCAACTCCGCTCCCTGATACTAATGATTTGGACTTTTCTCCTTTGACAGCAGAATTGACGGTGGCGGAGGTCAAAGAGGCCATTGATAAGTTACATGTGAAGAAGGCACCAGGTCCAGATGGGATAACAGCAGAATTCTATAAGACATTCAGAGACCTCTTGGCCCCAATTCTCGTGGATGTTTACACAAATTGTTTAGAAAGTCACCTGATGCCTCCATCCATGAGAGTGTCCTCGCTGATTCTGCTGTCTAAAGGTAAAGAGCCGAGTGACATCAAGAACTGGAGGCCGATTGCCCTCTTGAATGTCGACAGGAAGATTCTGGCAAAAATCCTGTTTTCCAGGTTAGTTTGTCTGTCCCCGGCACTGTTGGCAGGCTGTCAGTATGGCACAGTAAAAGGGCGGAACATCTCTGGGGCAGTGATCTCCATAAGGGAGATGTTTGAGAGATGTAAAGCCCTGAGGTGTGGGAGATATGTTGTCAGTCTTGACCAGGCTAAAGCCTTTCACAGAGTAGATCATGAGTTTCTATGGGCCAATTTGTCAAAGTACGGTATTCCGGGACAATTCATTGATTGGCTGAAGACTTTGTATTGTGAGGCTGAGAGCTTTCCTCTGATCAATGGTTGGCAGGGTGACACCTTCAGGGTTGAGGCGGGGGTGAGACAAGGTTGCCCACTGAGTCCGCTGCTGTATGTATTCGCCTTAGACCCGTTTCTGAGGTCACTGCAGGAGTGTGGTTTTCAGGGGGTGCCAGTCCCCCACTGCCTGCCTCTGAGTGTTGTTGACTATGCAGATGATGTGACCGTAGTGATATCTGAGCCTCGTGAGGTGGAGATGTTGTCTGCGGCCATCAGAAGTTACTTAGAGGCCTCAGGGTCTCTGGTCAACCTTGAGAAGAGTCAAGCTCTCTGGGTATCAGATACTGATCCAGATTTTGATCTGCCCCAATTTGTGAGAGCCTCCTCCTATATTAAAATCTTAGGGGTCAAATTTGGGAGGGACGATAACGTCAAACTAAATTGGGAAGAGAAGTTGGAAGCCGGAAATGCAAAGGTTCAGCGATGGAAGAACTGGAGGCTGACCTATAGAGAAAGGGTTAAAATGCTGAAGACTTACCTGGTCCCCGTCTTCTTGTATGTCTCTGTTGTTTTTCCTTTGCCAGAATGTTTCTCCGCTCGGCTCTTTAGCTTGTTCTTCCAAATGTTCTGGGGGAACAGGTTTAACCTGATAAAAAGAGGGGTCACCTACCTACAGAGGAGAGAGGGTGGGTTGGATATGCTGAATCCAAGGGTGTTCTTTGACTCCATGTTTCTAAAAGTAAATTTTGGTTGCCTGGACTCAAACAACAGCTCCCTGTGGGTGAATAGTATCAGGGACTGGATATTGCCTTTTGCAGAGTCTTGGGTGCGAGGCGGCAGTCTCAAGAGGGGGAGATGGACGCGTGACTACCTCCCCCCGTACCTGGAATACGGGCTCAGATGTCTGAAGAGGTGGCGCATTGAGAAGTCTTATATAGAGAGTAAGCCAAAGAAGGACCTATATGTGAGGATCTGTAGGGCTTTCTTCTGTTCTCCGCTTGCCTTGAGGGATTGTATGACCAGCACTTTACAAGAAAGTCTTAGGTTCCTCAATGGGAAACGACTCCCCGTTATTTGACATAGCTTGGCTGTCACTCCATGGGAGGCTCTTTGTCAGGGGTAATCTAAAATATCTAAGTGTCTCAGATAGGAACTGTCCTCAGGGTTGTCAGCAGGAGGAGACTATGGAGCATTTCATATCTGACTGCAGGGCCGGGAGGAGGATATGGGAAGAAGTGTCCGGTAAGCTGAACATCCCATTACTGCAGTCCCTGACATATCCTGACATCATATATGCTGTACCATCCGTTAACAGGACTGTAGACAGAGAGACTATGTACATAATAATTACTGTCATTAAATATTACCATTGGCACATGAGAACCCGAGTGTCCATACACAATGAGCCATTCCACCACATCACAGCAGTAAGCCAAATAATGTCCGAGCTCCAGTGGGTAAAATCATTAGAAATGAGGAGAAACCAAAATAATGGGAAATTATGGAGGAATGTCTCTTTGGTTTAACACAGATGATGTGATGTTGTTGGTTTTTTTTTTCTTTCCCAGCAAATGTGGACTTTTTAAGTTTATTATGACTCTATATATACACTCTAGTTGAGTAGTCATTGTGTGTACAATGCTTGTTATTTTTGTTTTGTATTGTAAGAATATATTCTTTTTTGTATTTTTATGTTTGTTTTCACAATAAAAATTGCCTCCTATGTACAAGACTATAACTACTATAGTACTGCATCCTATGTACAAGAATATAACTACTGTAATACTGCCTCTATGTACAAGAATATAACTACTATAATACTACATCCTATGTACAAGAATATAACTAGTGGAAAGAAATGGAGTTGTCCAGAGCAGGATGTCAAGCAATACGATATTTATTCAGCGGTAACTGTGGGTGATGACAAGGTGACGCGTTTCATCCGCACTCAGCAGCCTTAGTCATACAAAACAATAGTGCAAGTGGCTTGCTTATATGGGGGTGGAAAAATGGGGTCCGCCCCGATGGGAGTATTCACAGGGCTTAACCCATTATACACCTCCATCCAGCAAGTATAGTACATATAGTAAAAACGCACATATAGTGTGAACAATAGTCAACATATTAAAACACTTGGGTTACAAGCAATAATGTAGAAAAAGACATACGTTAGTACTAAAAATACAAGAACAAATTACAAAATGTCAGATAACATATATACATGTGCGATCCCAAAATGGAAGAGGAAAAAAGGGAGAATTTCCAATAGAAAAATCTATATAAATATTACCCTATATAATATCATATGAATCTGGATGAATTCAAGTAACCTATATGGTTGTATATACTACCATAGGACATGAAAGAAATTTTTTTTATAAAAAAATTTTGTTTATTTTTTATATTCCAATTATATAGTAGGATTGCAAATGGATATACGGACTAATATGGAACAATTGAATTGTCTCAAAAATATCCCCACATGTGATATAAATATTGTTTAATGCTCAGTTATACATATGCTATTAATTATCATATGTGCGGGAAATGATTGTGGGAAAAATAATTTATTTATATAAAAATAAAATTCCCCCCAAAACTCCAAGGAAAACCAAAAATATATAATTTTATACGGGAACAACAGCAGATCAATAATGGAGAATGACATCTTGTCTTAAATTTAAGCCAAGGGGACACCTAGTTTGAAGTTTAATGATCCAGAAGACTTCTCTATCCAATAATTTTTGCTTGATATTGCCTCCTCTAATATTATTGGTGACCCTCTCAATCCCCTGAAGGCTGAGACCAGAAAAATCACCCTCATGCTTTTCGGCAAAATGCTTACTAACCATGGAAAGATGTCGGGTCTGGAAATGGGGAATGTCCGACAGGTGTTTTCTGGTCCTAGCCTTCAGGGGATTGGAGGTGCACCCCACATACTGTAATTGGCAGATGTTACATGTCATTAGATAAACCACATGACTCGTGTTGCAATTAATGTATTCTGACATACCAAATGTTTCTCCAGTTACTGTGGACATAAAGGTTTTGGAATTCTTCATGATTTTACAACAAATACACTTTAGATGTCCACATTTGAAATTGCCCTTGGTATTGAGCCAGGTGGGTTTCTTAATCTCACCAGAACTGAACAAGCTCGGGGAAACACATTGGCCAATAGTTTTAGCCCTCCGTGACACAAATTTATACCCATGTTCAAAAATTTTTATATATTGGCTATCGTTAGCTACCATTGGTAAATATTTCTCAATTATTTTACATATTGGTTTGAAATCATGGCTATAATTTGTGGAAAAAACAAGGGGTTTTGCTTCACTATTATTTTTAGGAACTTGGGATGATGGCTCTTTGATGCCATATACCAAGTCAGACCTATTTTTTCTCCTAGCAATGTCCTTGGCTCGGTTCAATGACCAAGTCTGATAACCTCTTTGACTCAGCCTCACTGATATGTCCTCCGCCTCCTTTTCAAACAGTTTCAAACAATTTCATTTACTGAAATTTTCAGCAAAGGTAACGTGAGCGTTGATGAAGCAGTGGATTTGAAAATTCTCATGTCAGATTTGGAAACATCATTGGTTTCGGAGACTAAACTATGGTGGGACTCGTCTATGCTAAAGAAATATGTGGAGCGTGAAATGGTCCCGAGAGGACTTAGATTGAGAAAGTTCCCAACCACGATCTTCTCCGAACAGTTTAAGGCAGAATGGGAAGAACTGTTAAATGACTCATCCCTCAGGTTTGTCAAGCTTATTATCAAACATGAGGAGACTGCCTTAACCGAGATTACATCTAAAATATCGGAACTACAGAATTCTATCTCCAAGTATGAACATCATCCCACTTATGTGGACCTCAACCAAAAAATCAGTGGGAACATTGTTAAAATGGAGACTCTGATATCTCAAACCAAGGAGAATAAGTTCCTTCGAGATCTGCAAGACTATAAGTCCAACCGTGTCTATGAGTGGCCACAGAACAGATCAACAAAATCAACTCCGAAGTCAATCCTGAAAAACCACAGGAATTATAAAAAAATATAACAGAAACAACAAACCAGCAAGGGTCAGCTTCAGTGAAACGGATGTGGATTCCATGTCCGGAACGGAGCCGAATGAGATGTCTGTTCCGCATACTCCAGAAGCAGCGTCTTCCCCTCTTCCTCAGTCCCGTAAAGCAAAGTCTGCAAAAAACGACGCCGGGGCCGCAAGCATCGCGGCCGTAAAGAGAACCCGAAGACATCAAGTCAAACCGACCTAACATGCATTCCGGTCTTCAACCTCTCTGCGTGGATCCTGTCTGAGCCGCAATTAAAGGTACTTTCTAAAGGATTATCTTTTTCTCCATCATGCTCTTTCGATTTCTACAAAACCATGTTGGATGTTAATTGTTTTGTCCGCTCCATTACGGTGCGAAAACATTTTGCCAAGATTCAGGATCAGAGATCCACTCAGGAACTTGTGCTGGACTTGGGGAGGGAGGGGGAGGCGGGAGGTGGTGGGAATCCGGGCACGGGTGACTATGTTTTTTCTGATTACTTTTTTGATTCGAATACAGCATTCATATCTGTACCAATTGTCGATCATGATGTCTCCCTCATAGCACCCCAGCATCCCACTCACGGGGGTATATCCGACAGAGTGGAGGGATTCTCTTTTCGGGACCTCTCCACTCTCTCGGAATTACAACAATTGACAACATCCAGAAAACATATAGAACCCTCCTTCCCTACCCCCAACCCCGAATTTTATCCCATCATGTCCCGCACACCTGTATTGGAACAGTTTCAGAACTTAGTAGAAAGGGATCTATACAAATTATCTCAAAATGTCACAAAAATTAAACATAATTTAACAAAATGTGAAAAAGTGGCCCTGAAAGAGTTGTCTGAAACCAGAGATATAGTGATTCGTGGAGCAGACAAAGGTGGAGGGGTTGTGGTATTGGATTCTAAATTATATAGAAAGCTTAATATGGACATTTTGTCGGATATAAATACATACAGAGTATTAAAAATGAATCCAACACCACAATTCAAATTGGTATTATATAATCTGGTAGATTTGGGAGTAAAGGATGGCCATTTCACCTCTAAGGAGGCAGATTATATTAAAATAACTAATCCCGTTGTCACGATTCGGCTTCCAGGTAGTGGATCCTCTGTGTCAGCGAGGGATTGGCGTGGACCGTGCTAGTGGACCGGTTCTAAGAGGCTACTGGTGTTCACCAGAGCCCGCCGCAAAGCAGGATGGTCTTGCTGCGGCAGTAGCAACCAGGTCGTATCCACTAGCAACGGCTCAACCTCGCTGACTGCTGAGAAGGCGTGGGACAGAAGGACTAGGCAGAGGCAAGGTCAGACATAGCAGAAGGTCGGGGGCAGGCGGCAAGGTTCGTAGTCAGGATGGATAGCAGAAGTTCAGGTAACACAGGCTTTGGACACACTAAACGCTTTCACTGGCACAAGGCAACAAGATCCGGCAAGGGAGTGCAGGGGCAGTGAGCAGATATAGTCTGGGAGCAGGTGGGAGCCAATTAAGCTAATTGGGCCAGGCACCAATCATTGGTGCACTGGCCCTTTAAGTCTCAGAGAGCTGGCGCGCGCGCGCCCTAGAGAGCGGAGCCGCGCGCGCCAGCACATGACAGCAGAGGACCGGGACGGGTAAGTGACCTGGGATGCGATTCGCGAGCGGGCGCGTCCCGCTGTGCGAATCGCATCCCCGACGGCCATGACAGTGCAGCGCTCCCGGTCAGCGGGACTGACCGGGGCGCTGCGGGGAGAGAGACGCCGTGAGCGCTCCGGGGAGGAGCGGGGACCCGGAGCGCTAGGCGTAACAGTACCCCCCCCCCTTAGGTCTCCCCTTTTCTTTGTCCGGTAACTGCCTCCCCTGGGATGAGGACACCGGGAAAGAATGGAGGGTTTCCTCAACGGCAGGCAGTACAGCAGGAGTGGGAATGGGGAGGGAGGGCAGAGGGCGAAGCCTGGTACGGGGCAGTGTGACACCAGGACGGGGGCCATGAGGAGGCACTGAGGTTTGCCTGACGGGACTGGGAGGGGGGGAGAGGCACTTCCTATGGCAGGCAGAGTCCCAGTTCTTGATCTCCCCGGTGGTCCAATCAAGGGTGGGGGAATGAAGCCGGAGCCATGGCAGACCGAGGAGGACCTCAGAGGTACAGTTGGGTAGGACGAAGAGCTCAATCACTTCGCGATGGGGTCCGATACACATCAGGAGGGGTTCTGTGCGGTAACGCACAGTGCAATCCAGTCTGACTCCATTGACCGCGGAAATGTAGAGCGGCTTGACGAGACGGGTCACCGGGATGCGGAACTTATTCACAAAAGACTCCAAAATAAAATTCCCGGAGGCACCAGAGTCCAAGCAGGCCACGGCTGAGAGGGAGGAGTTGGCTGAAGGAGAAATCCGCACGGGCACCGTGAGACGTGGAGAAGCAGACTTAGAACCAAGAGACGCCACACCCACGTGAGCTGGGTGCGTGCGTTTCCCAGACGTGGAGGACGGATAGGGCAATCCACCAAAAAATGCTCGGTACTGGCACAGTACAGACAAAGATTTTCTTGCCTACGGCGATTCCTCTCTTCCTGGGTCAGACGAGACCGATCCACTTGCATGGCCTCCTCGGCGGGAGGCCCAGGCGTAGACTGCAAAGGATGCTCTGGGAGAGGTGCCCAGAGATCTAAGTCTTTTTCCTGGCGGAGCTCTTGGTGTCGCTCAGAAAAACGCATGTCAATGCGGGTAGTCAAATGGATGAGTTCTTGCAGGTTGGCAGGAATCTCTCGTGCGGCCAGCACATCCTTGATGCGACTGGATAGGCCTTTTTTAAAGGTCGCGCAGAGAGCCTCGTTATTCCATGATAACTCGGAAGCAAGAGTACGAAATTGGATGGCGTACTCGCCCACAGAAGAATTACCCTGGACCAGGTTCAACAGGGCAGTCTCGGCAGAAGAAGCTCGGGCTGGCTCCTCGAAGACACTCCGGACTTCAGCGAAGAAGGACTGGACTGTGGCTGTGGCAGGATCATTGCGGTCCCAGAGCGGTGTGGCCCAAGACAAGGCCTTTCCTGAAAGAAGGCTTACTACGAACGCCACCTTAGACCGTTCTGTAGGAAACAAGTCCGACAACATCTCCATATGCAGGGAACACTGAGACAAAAATCCACGGCAGAGTCTGGAGTCCCCATCAAATTTGTCCGGCAGGGACAAGCGGAGGCTAGGAGCGGCCACTCGCTGCGGAGGAGGTGCAGGAGCTGGCGGAGGAGATGGTTGCTGCTGTAGCAGAGGCAGAAGTTGCTGTAACGTGGCGGTCAACTGCGACAGCTGCTGTCCTTGTTGGGCAATTTGTTGCGATTGCTGAGCGACCACCGTGGTAAGGTCAGCGAGACTTGGCAGCGGCACCTCAGCGGGATCCATGGCCGGATCTACTGTCACGATTCGGCTTCCAGGTAGTGGATCCTCTGTGTCAGCGAGGGATTGGCGTGGACCGTGCTAGTGGACCGGTTCTAAGAGGCTACTGGTGTTCACCAGAGCCCGCCGCAAAGCGGGATGGTCTTGCTGCGGCAGTAGCAACCAGGTCGTATCCACTAGCAACGGCTCAACCTCGCTGACTGCTGAGAAGGCGTGGGACAGAAGGACTAGGCAGAGGCAAGGTCAGACATAGCAGAAGGTCGGGGGCAGGCGGCAAGGTTCGTAGTCAGGATGGATAGCAGAAGTTCAGGTAACACAGGCTTTGGACACACTAAACGCTTTCACTGGCACAAGGCAACAAGATCCGGCAAGGGAGTGCAGGGGCAGTGAGCAGATATAGTCTGGGAGCAGGTGGGAGCCAATTAAGCTAATTGGGCCAGGCACCAATCATTGGTGCACTGGCCCTTTAAGTCTCAGAGAGCTGGCGCGCGCGCGCCCTAGAGAGCGGAGCCGCGCGCGCCAGCACATGACAGCAGAGGACCGGGACGGGTAAGTGACCTGGGATGCGATTCGCGAGCGGGCGCGTCCCGCTGTGCGAATCGCATCCCCGACGGCCATGACAGTGCAGCGCTCCCGGTCAGCGGGACTGACCGGGGCGCTGCGGGGAGAGAGACGCCGTGAGCGCTCCGGGGAGGAGCGGGGACCCGGAGCGCTAGGCGTAACAGTACCCCCCCCCCTTAGGTCTCCCCTTTTCTTTGTCCGGTAACTGCCTCCCCTGGGATGAGGACACCGGGAAAGAATGGAGGGTTTCCTCAACGGCAGGCAGTACAGCAGGAGTGGGAATGGGGAGGGAGGGCAGAGGGCGAAGCCTGGTACGGGGCAGTGTGACACCAGGACGGGGGCCATGAGGAGGCACTGAGGTTTGCCTGACGGGACTGGGAGGGGGGGAGAGGCACTTCCTATGGCAGGCAGAGTCCCAGTTCTTGATCTCCCCGGTGGTCCAATCAAGGGTGGGGGAATGAAGCCGGAGCCATGGCAGACCGAGGAGGACCTCAGAGGTACAGTTGGGTAGGACGAAGAGCTCAATCACTTCGCGATGGGGTCCGATACACATCAGGAGGGGTTCTGTGCGGTAACGCACAGTGCAATCCAGTCTGACTCCATTGACCGCGGAAATGTAGAGCGGCTTGACGAGACGGGTCACCGGGATGCGGAACTTATTCACAAAAGACTCCAAAATAAAATTCCCGGAGGCACCAGAGTCCAAGCAGGCCACGGCTGAGAGGGAGGAGTTGGCTGAAGGAGAAATCCGCACGGGCACCGTGAGACGTGGAGAAGCAGACTTAGAACCAAGAGACGCCACACCCACGTGAGCTGGGTGCGTGCGTTTCCCAGACGTGGAGGACGGATAGGGCAATCCACCAAAAAATGCTCGGTACTGGCACAGTACAGACAAAGATTTTCTTGCCTACGGCGATTCCTCTCTTCCTGGGTCAGACGAGACCGATCCACTTGCATGGCCTCCTCGGCGGGAGGCCCAGGCGTAGACTGCAAAGGATGCTCTGGGAGAGGTGCCCAGAGATCTAAGTCTTTTTCCTGGCGGAGCTCTTGGTGTCGCTCAGAAAAACGCATGTCAATGCGGGTAGCCAAATGGATGAGTTCTTGCAGGTTGGCAGGAATCTCTCGTGCGGCCAGCACATCCTTGATGCGACTGGATAGGCCTTTTTTAAAGGTCGCGCAGAGAGCCTCGTTATTCCATGATAACTCGGAAGCAAGAGTACGAAATTGGATGGCGTACTCGCCCACAGAAGAATTACCCTGGACCAGGTTCAACAGGGCAGTCTCGGCAGAAGAAGCTCGGGCTGGCTCCTCGAAGACACTCCGGACTTCAGCGAAGAAGGACTGGACTGTGGCTGTGGCAGGATCATTGCGGTCCCAGAGCGGTGTGGCCCAAGACAAGGCCTTTCCTGAAAGAAGGCTTACTACGAACGCCACCTTAGACCGTTCTGTAGGAAACAAGTCCGACAACATCTCCATATGCAGGGAACACTGAGACAAAAATCCACGGCAGAGTCTGGAGTCCCCATCAAATTTGTCCGGCAGGGACAAGCGGAGGCTAGGAGCGGCCACTCGCTGCGGAGGAGGTGCAGGAGCTGGCGGAGGAGATGGTTGCTGCTGTAGCAGAGGCAGAAGTTGCTGTAACGTGGCGGTCAACTGCGACAGCTGCTGTCCTTGTTGGGCAATTTGCTGCGATTGCTGAGCGACCACCGTGGTAAGGTCAGCGAGACTTGGCAGCGGCACCTCAGCGGGATCCATGGCCGGATCTACTGTCACGATTCGGCTTCCAGGTAGTGGATCCTCTGTGTCAGCGAGGGATTGGCGTGGACCGTGCTAGTGGACCGGTTCTAAGAGGCTACTGGTGTTCACCAGAGCCCGCCGCAAAGCGGGATGGTCTTGCTGCGGCAGTAGCAACCAGGTCGTATCCACTAGCAACGGCTCAACCTCGCTGACTGCTGAGAAGGCGTGGGACAGAAGGACTAGGCAGAGGCAAGGTCAGACGTAGCAGAAGGTCGGGGGCAGGCGGCAAGGTTCGTAGTCAGGATGGATAGCAGAAGTTCAGGTAACACAGGCTTTGGACACACTAAACGCTTTCACTGGCACAAGGCAACAAGATCCGGCAAGGGAGTGCAGGGGCAGTGAGCAGATATAGTCTGGGAGCAGGTGGGAGCCAATTAAGCTAATTGGGCCAGGCACCAATCATTGGTGCACTGGCCCTTTAAGTCTCAGAGAGCTGGCGCGCGCGCGCCCTAGAGAGCGGAGCCGCGCGCGCCAGCACATGACAGCAGAGGACCGGGACGGGTAAGTGACCTGGGATGCGATTCGCGAGCGGGCGCGTCCCGCTGTGCGAATCGCATCCCCGACGGCCATGACAGTGCAGCGCTCCCGGTCAGCGGGACTGACCGGGGCGCTGCGGGGAGAGAGACGCCGTGAGCGCTCCAGGGAGGAGCGGGGACCCGGAGCGCTAGGCGTAACACCCGTCATGGCAATTTTTCATTCGCTCCCTAAAATCCATAAGAACACATTTCTTCCTCAGATGCGTCCTATTGTAGCGGGGATTGGCTCTCTCAATGAGAGACTCTGTGAGTGGGTCGATTCCAGACTTCAGCCGTTGGTCCCTCTCATCCCGGGTTTCCTCCAAGACACCAGGGATGTCCTGGTTGCCATGGACAACATCCGGTGGGAACCCGGGATGAGATGGATAACAGCTGACGTCACCGCTTTGTATTCCGTGATTCCCCACAAGGAGGCACTGATTGCCCTCAGATGGTTTTTGTCCATTTATGCCCCATACTCCGGTGACCTGCAGAATTTTATTATTTTGGTGGTGGAGTATTTACTTACCCATAATTTTTTCATGTTTGATGGAGATTATTTTCTGCAGATCAGCGGAGCATCTATGAGTGCCAAATTCTCGCCTTCATTGGCAAATATATACATGTGTTGGTGGGAAAGAAATTTTCTTTTCTCACATGACAATCCATTTGGGGAGCACATCCTGTGGTATGGTCGGTATATAGACGACCTCCTGTTTATCGGGGGGTCGTCTATGCCGACCATACAGCAGTTTGGCCTGTACCTCAATCAGAATCCTTGTAACCTCAGATTCACACTTTACAGTGAAGAGCATGAGGTCAGTTTTTTGGATCTGATATTGAGGGGTGATCCTTTGAATTATAGGGTCACCACTTCTACATACCGTAAAGAATTGGCCACCAATTCGATACTGCAAGCAGCATCGTGCCACCCACCACATGTGGTCAAGAATCTCCCGGTAGGAGAAATGATTAGAGCCAGGAGGAACAACTCCACATTGGAGCTGTTTGAAAAGGAGGCGGAGGACATATCAGTGAGGCTGAGTCAAAGAGGTTATCAGACTTGGTCATTGAACCGAGCAAAGGACATTGCTAGGAGAAAAAATAGGTCTGACTTGGTATATGGCATCAAAGAGCCATCATCCCAAGTTCCTAAAAATAATAGTGAAGCAAAACCCCTTGTTTTTTCCACAAATTATAGCCATGATTTCAAACCAATATGTAAAATAATTGAGAAATATTTACCAATGGTAGCTAACGATAGCCAATATATAAAAATTTTTGAACATGGGTATAAATTTGTGTCACGGAGGGCTAAAACTATTGGCCAATGTGTTTCCCCGAGCTTGTTCAGTTCTGGTGAGATTAAGAAACCCACCTGGCTCAATACCAAGGGCAATTTCAAATGTGGACATCTAAAGTGTATTTGTTGTAAAATCATGAAGAATTCCAAAACCTTTATGTCCACAGTAACTGGAGAAACATTTGGTATGTCAGAATACATTAATTGCAACACGAGTCATGTGGTTTATCTAATGACATGTAACATCTGCCAATTACAGTATGTGGGGTGCACCTCCAATCCCCTGAAGGCTAGGACCAGAAAACACCTGTCGGACATTCCCCATTTCCAGACCCGACATCTTTCCATGGTTAGTAAGCATTTTGCCGAAAAGCATGAGGGTGATTTTTCTGGTCTCAGCCTTCAGGGGATTGAGAGGGTCACCAATAATATTAGAGGAGGCAATATCAAGCAAAAATTATTGGATAGAGAAGTCTTCTGGATCATTAAACTTCAAACTAGGTGTCCCCTTGGCTTAAATTTAAGACAAGATGTCATTCTCCATTATTAATCTGCTGTTGTTCCCGTATAAAATTATATATTTTTGGTTTTCCTTGGAGTTTTGGGGGGAATTTTATTTTTATATAAATAAATTATTTTTCCCACCCACAATCATTTCCCGCACATATGATAATTAATAGCATATGTATAACTGAGCATTAAACAATATTTATATCACATGTGGGGATATTTTTGAGACAATTCAATTGTTCCATATTAGTCCGTATATCCATTTGCAATCCTACTATATAATTGGAATATAAAAAATAAACAAAATTTTTTTATAAAAAAATTTTCTTTCATGTCCTATGGTAGTATATACAACCATATAGGTTACTTGAATTCATCCAGATTCATATGATATTATATAGGGTAATATTTATATAGATTTTTCTATTGGAAATTCTCCCTTTTTTCCTCTTCCATTTTGGGATCGCACATGTATATATGTTATCTGACATTTTGTAATTTGTTCTTGTATTTTTAGTACTAACGTATGTCTTTTTCTACATTATTGCTTGTAACCCAAGTGTTTTAATATGTTGACTATTGTTCACACTATATGTGCGTTTTTACTATATGTACTATACTTGCTGGATGGAGGTGTATAATGGGTTAAGCCCTGTGAATACTCCCATCGGGGCGGACCCCATTTTTCCACCCCCATATAAGCAAGCCACTTGCACTATTGTTTTGTATGACTAAGGCTGCTGAGTGCGGATGAAACGCGTCACCTTGTCATCACCCACAGTTACCGCTGAATAAATATCGTATTGCTTGACATCCTGCTCTGGACAACTCCATTTCTTTCCACTATTATATGGACTGAGGTCCGGTCCGTGAGCGGGAGGGGCGATCAAGTGAGCTGTGCCGCACCTGTTGCACCTATAAGAATATAACTACTATAATACTGCTCCTATATACAAGAATATAACTACTATAATACTGCATCCTATGTACAAGAATATATCTACTATAATACTGCTCCTATATACAAGAATATAACTACTATAATACTGCTTCCTATGTACAAGAATATACTGTAACTACTATAATACTGCCACAAACAATTATGCTAATTTTGCTTTACAATTAAGATTACTCTTAAGCCAAGGCAAATAAAATATTTTTTTGTAATGCTAAATAAATAATTTGAATGAATACTGTAGTCGTAGACAGACATACATTTTGGTTTTCACAAAGTTTGCCACCTCAGTGATCTTAGATTTTTTAGTCAGATGTTTCTAAGGTATTATGAAAAACAAGTATTGGCATTTTTTACATCAAATGTATGCAAATGTTTTACATCAAATGTATGCAAAAATATTTATAGTATTGCCTTTTAAAAACTCCTTCTCATGAGATGCTTGATATCAGCTTTTGGACTAAATCCTGACTGGCGACAACCCATTCTTGCCTATTCAGTGCTTGGAGTTTATCTAAATTTCTATGTTTCTTATTTGTCCACCCGCTTTTTAAGAATCGACCAAAGGTTCTTAATGGGATTGAGATCTGGGGAGTTTCCTAGCAATGGACTCAAAATTTCAATGTTTTGTTTACCAAGCCAATTGTTGCCAATTGGAAAAAAAAACATTGCTCATCACCAAATGGTTCCTGGATAGTTGAAAGAAGTTGCTCTTGGAGCATGTTTAGATACCACCAAGTACAGGCTCCTAAAGAGGATTTAGCTACCACCAGGGAAGAGCTTGCCCAGGAACTACGGATGTCATCTGCATGCACAGTGAGGCTAAGGCCTTCAGAGGTGACTGGTGTCAAGAAGGGCAGCAGCGAAGCCACTTCTCTCCTAGAAAAACTTCAAGGACAGACTGACATTCTGCAGAAAGAGCAAGGATTGGACTACAGAGGACTGGAAATAAATCATTATCTTTGATGAAGCCCTTCAGACTGTTTGGAACATCTGGAAAGATTGTATAGAAAAGGAAAGGGGAGGGGACGCCTACCATGTATCATGACAACAGTAATGCATCTGGAGACGATTCATGTGAGGAGTTAGGCTGGGTTCATATATGTCCGGCATCCGTCATAGCTGAACTCAGCCTAGATCTCGACGCAACTGATGCCACAACTGATGACAAGTTGTCATCAGTTGTATGGCATCCGGCGTCCATTGTTTCTGCACGGCAGACATGGGAATGCAGCAAGCTTCCGATGTCCTCTGGCATGTCCAACCATCCGGCGTCAAAATTGAGACACCGGATGATAGTGAACTGTCCCATTCAAATGAATGGGATCAGTTCTAGCATCAGTTTCCCTCCGGTGTACACCGGAAGGAATCTATGCCGGACAACTGATGTATGTGAACTTAGCCTAACTTTTTATCCAAGGTAGATCCAAGCTCACTCACAATGTTGCCTAAGAACACGGCCATGAAGAAAGATTGGTATATAAATATCTTCCAAGAACGACTTCTCCCAATGATACAGGAGCATTTTGGTAATGGAAAATGCTTTTTACAGCATGATGGAAACCTTGTCACAAGGAAAAAGATCTGCAATTGAGAAAGGGTAAGCTTATACCCGAAACGCATCTTGCCTATGGATGTACCCGCTGTCTGTCTTTTCAATAAAGTACGGCTGTGTTAATCATACTAGTCATCAGTACTTTTTATGGGATAGCGCCAGTTTTTTCTTTATGTCTACAAGGAAAAAGAGTCACAGTGAACCGAACATTTGGGTCCATGGCCAAAATTTTCCCCAGAACTCAATTTCATTGAGAACCTGTGTTCAAGCCTCAAAAAGTGGATGGACAAACAAAAACACAAATTGTGATAAACTTCAAGCACTAAATAGGCAAAAATGGGTTGTCATCGGTCAGGATTTGGCCCAGAAGCTGATATCCACCATGCCAGGCGAACTGCAATAGTCTTAAAAAAGAAGAAGGATGAACACTTTACTGAGTCTTACATTCAGTCTTTACAATACTTGATATATTGGTCAATAAAGGTTTAACAAGCTTAGAATTGTATTTCAGTAACCATAAAAACATCTGACAAAAAGATCTAAAAACAATGAAACAGCAAACATTGTCAAAATCAAAATGTGTGTTAGTCTCAGAACTTTTGGCCACGGCTTTATAATTTACAATGCAACAAACACATTTACTGGGATTTTTTTGGATTTTATTATACATGTTCTGCATTATAATCTCTATGGAAGTAAATTATTAAAATTCAGCTCCAGGGTCCCTGTGTAACCAGCTTTCCAACCACAAGAGGACATTTTACTTTATTATACAAACATTTATTCTGTTTCCTCTGAATAAACAAAATCTCTGAAGAAGATGTGAGTTGCTGAATATAGAGAAAGCGCAATCGATAACAACTCTGAATTAATGACAGAATCCCCGCACATACAGAATGGTCAAATACACATGTTACAGATATGACACTAAGTAAGGTTTAGTAGCTGATTTTTGGTCTTATGATACAAGACAAATATTTTTTAACAGCATTTATCTTTTCAGATAAAGGAAAGGAAAACAAAAGATGGAATCAACAAAAAAAATTACAGTTAGCAATACTTATTGTTCCCCGTACTATGTATTTGTATAACTGTACTATGTATAACTAAAGAGCATGGACTATGTATAACTAAAGAGCATGTACTACTGTATATACTCGAGTATAAGCCGACCCGAATATAAGCCGAGGCCCCTAATTTCACCCCAAAATCCCAGGAAAAGTTATTGATTTGAGTATAAGCCTAGGGTGGGAAATACATCATCCCCCCCTGTCATCATCCAGACCCCCGTCATTAACACCCTCATCATCATCACCCTGTCATCATCCCCCCTTCATCATCTCTACTGTCATCATCACCGCCTGTCATGATCCCACCTTCATCATCTCTACTGTCATCATCACCGCCTGTCATCATCCCCTTGTCATCATCCCCTTGTCATTATCCCCTTGTCATCATCCTAAACCCCCCCTTCATCATCCCCTTGTCATCATCCCACACCCCCCTTCATCCTCCCCTTGTCATCATCCCACACCCCCTTCATCATCCCCTTGTCATCATCCCACACCCCCCTTCATCATCCCCTTGTCATCATCCCACACCCCCCTTCATCATCCCCTTGTCATCATCCCACACCCCCCCTTCATCATCCCCTTGTCATCATCCCACCCCCCCCTTCATCATCCCCTTGTCATCATCCCACACCCCCCCTTCATCATCCCCTTGTCATCATCGCACACCCCCCTTCATCATCCCCTTGTCATCCTCCCCACCCCCTTCCTCATCCCATTGTGATCATCCCACACCCCCCTTCATCATTCCCCTGTCATCATCCCACACCCCCCCTTAATCATCCCCTTGTCATCATCCCACACCCCCCTTCATCATCCCCTTGTCATCATCCCCACATGTCATCAGCCCCCCACCTTCATCATCACCGCTTGTCAATGTTTGATACAGTGGTCTTCAACCTGCGGACCTCCAGATGTTTCAAAACTACAACTCCCAGCAAGCCCGGGCAGCCATCGGCCGTCCGGGCTTGCTGGGAGTTGTAGTTTTGAAACCTCTTGAGGTCCGCAGGTTGAAGACCACTGCGGCCTTCGACATCATCCAGCCCCCCCCCCTCACCCCCTTTAGTTCTGTACTCACCTCCGCTCGGCGGGACGTTAGGGTGCGCTGGTCCGGTGCTGCAGGACTGTCCGGTGGGGAGGTAGTCCGGTGGGATAGTGGTTCCAGGCTGCCATCTTCACCGGGGGGCCTCTTCTCTGCGCTTCATGCCCGGAATAGAGGCATTGCCTTGACGACCACGCAGAGGGACGTTGGTAATGAACTTCCCTCTGCGTCGTTGTCAAGGCAACGTGACTATTCCGGGGCCGGGCCCGAAGCGCGGAGAAGAGGCCCCCAGGTGAAGATGGCAGCCCGGAATCACTATCTCACCGGACGGCCTTCCCACCGGACAGTCCTGCAGCACCGGACCAGCGCACCCTAACGTCCCGCCGAGCGGAGGTGAGTACAGAACTAAAGGGGGTGAGAGGGGGGGGGCTGGATGATGTCGAAGGCCGCAGTGGTCTTCAACCTGCGGACCTCCAGAGTTTTCAAAACTACAACTCCCAGCAAGCCCGGACAGCCGATGGCTGCCCTGGCTTGCTGGGAGTTGAAGTTTTGAAACATCTGGAGGTCCACAGGTTGAAGACCACTGAGGGCGGAGAGTTCACTCGAGTATAAGCCGAGGGGGGTGTTTTCAGCACGAAAAATCGTGCTGAAAAACTCGGCTTACACTCAAGTATATACGGTATGTATAACTAAAGAGCATGTACTATGTATAACTAAAGAGCATGTACTATGTATAACTAAAGAGCATGTACTATCTGTAACTAAAGAGCGTGTACTATGTATAACTAAAGGGCATGTACTATGTATAACTAAAGAGCATGTACTATCTGTAACTAAAGAGCATGTACTATGTATAACTAAGGAGCATGTACTATGTCTAACTAAAGAGCGTGTACTATGTATAACTAAAGAGCATGTACTATGTATAACTAAAGAGCATGTACTATCTGTAACTAAAGAGCATGTACTATGTATAACTAAGGAGCATGTACTATGTATAACTAAAGAGCATGTACTATGTATAACTAAAGAGGATGTACTATGTATAACTAAAGAGCATGTACTCTGTATAACTAAAGAGCATGTACTATCTATAACTAAGGAACATGTACTATGTATAACTAAGGAGCATGTACTATGTATAACTAAAGAGCATGTACTGTGTATAACTAAAGAGCGTATACTATGTATAACTAAAGAACATGTACTATGTATAACTAAAGAGCATGTACTATGTATAACTAAGGAGCATGTACTATGTATAACTAAGGAGCATGTACTGTGTATAACTAAAGAGCGTGTACTATGTATAACTAAGGAGCATGTACTGTGTATAACTAAAGAGCATGCACTATGTATAACTAAAGAGCATGTACTATGTATAACTAAAGAGCATGTACTATGTATAACTAAAGAGCATGTACTATGTATAACTAAAGAACATGTACTATGTATAACTAAAGAGCATGTACTATGTATAACTAAGGAGCATGTACTATGTATAACTAAAGAGCATGTACTATGTATAACTAAATAGCATGTACTGTGTAGAACTAAAGAGCATGTACTATGTATAACTAAAGAGCGTGTACTATGTATAACTAAGGAGCATGTACTATGTATAACTAAGGAGCATGTACTATGTATAACTAAAGAGCATGTACTATGTATAACTAAAGAGCATGTACTATGTATAACTAAGGAGCATGTACTATGTATAACTAAAGAGCATGTACTGTGTAGAACTAAAGAGCATGTACTATGTATAACTAAAGAGCATGTACTGTGTATAACTAAAGAGCATGTACTGTGTATAACTAAGGAACATGTACTATGTATAACTAAAGAGCATGTACTATGTATAACTAAGGAGCGTGTACTATGTATAACTAAAGAGCATGTACTATGTATAACTAAAGTGCATGTACTATGTATAACTAAAGAGCATGTACTATGTATAACTAAAGAGCATGTACTATGTATAACTAAAGAGCGTGTACTATGTATAACTAATGAGCGTGTACTATGTATAACTAAAGAGCATGTACTGTGTATAACTAAAGAACATGTACTGTGTATAACTAAAGAGCATGTACTATGCATAACTAAAGAACATGTACTATGTAGAACTAAAGAGCATGTACTATGTACAACTAAAGAGCATGTACTATGTAAAACTAAGGAACATGTACTGTGTATAACTAAAGAGCATGTACTATGTATAACTAAGGAGCATGTACTATGTATAACTAAAGAGCATGTACTATGTATAACTAAGGAGCATGTACTGTGTATAACTAGAGAGCATGTACTATGTATAGCTAAAGAGCATGTACTGTGTATAAATAAAGAGCATGTACTATGTATAACTAAGGAGCATGTACTGTGTATAACTAAAGAGCATGTACTATGTATAGCTAAAGAGCATGTACTATGTATAACTAAAGAGCATGTACTATGTATAACTAAAGAGCATGTACTATGTATAACTAAAGAGCGTGTACTATGTTTAACTAAGGAGCATGTACTGTGTATAACTAAAGAGCATGTACTATGTATAGCTAAAGAGCATGTACTATGTATAACTAAAGAGCATGTACTGTGTATAACTAAGGAGCGTGTACTATGTATAACTAAAGAGCATGTACTGTGTATAACTAAGGAGCATGTACTATGTATAACTAAAGAGCATGTACTGTGTATAACTAAAGAGCATGTACTGTGTACAACTAAAGAGCATGTACTATGCATAACTAAAGAACATGTACTATGTATAACTAAAGAGGATGTACTATGTATAACTAAAGAGGATGTACTATGTATAACTAAAGAGCATGTACTGTGTATAACTAAAGAACATGTACTATGTATAACTAAAGAGCATGTACTATGTATAACTAAAGAGGATGTACTATGTATAACTAAAGAGCATGTACTGTGTATAACTAAAGAGCATGTACTATGTATAACTAAAGAGCATGTACTATGTATGACTAAAGAGGATGTACTATGTATGACTAAAGAGCATGTACTATGTATAACTAAAGAGCATGTACTATGTATAACTAAAGAGCATGTACTATGTATAACTAAAGAGCATGTACTATGTATGACTAAAGAGCATGTACTATGTATGACTAAAGAACATGTACTATCTGTAACTAAAGAGCATGTACTGTGTATAACTAAATAGCATGTACTATCTGTAACTAAGAGCATGTACTATGTATAACTAAAGAGCATGTACTATGTATAACTAAAGAGCATGTACTATGTATGACTAAAGAGGATGTACTATGTATAACTAAAGAGCATGTACTATGTATAACTAAAGAGCATGTACTATGTATGACTAAAGAGCATGTACTATGTATGACTAAAGAACATGTACTATCTGTAACTAAAGAGCATGTACTGTGTATAACTAAAGAGCATGTACTATGTATAACTAAAGAGCATGTACTGTGTATAACTAAAGAGCATGTACTATGTATAACTAAAGAGCATGTACTATCTGTAACTAAGAGCATGTACTATGTATAACTAAAGAGCATGTACTATGTATGACTAAAGAACATGTACTATCTGTAACTAAAGAGCATGTACTGTGTATAACTAAAGAGCATGTACTATGTATAACTAAAGAGCATGTACTGTGTATAACTAAAGAGCATGTACTATGTATAACTAAAGAGCATGTACTATCTGTAACTAAGAGCATGTACTATGTATAACTAAAGAGCATATACTATGTGTGACTAAAGAGCATGTACTATGTATAACTAAAGAGCATGTACTATGTATAACTAAGGACCATGTACTATCTATAACTAAAGAACATGTACTATGTATAACTAAAGAGCATGTACTATATATAACTAAAGAGCATGTACTATGTATAACTAAAGAGCATGTACTATGTATAACTAAAGAGCATGTACTATGTATAACTAAAGAGCATGTACTATGTATAACTAAAGAGCATGTACTATGTATAACTAAAGAGCGTGTACTATGTATAACTAAAGAGCGTGTACTGTGTATAACTAAACAGCATGTACTATGCATAACTAAAGAACATGTACTATGTAGAACTAAAGAGCATGTACTATGTATAACTAAGGAGCATGTACTGTGTATAACTAAACAGCATGTACTATGCATAACTAAAGAACATGTACTATGTAGAACTAAAGAGCATGTACTATGTAGAACTAAAGAGCATGTACTATGTATAACTAAAGAGCATGTACTATGTATAACTAAGGAGCATGTACTGTGTATAACTAAAGTGCATGTACTATGTATAACTAAGGAGCATGTACTATGTATAACTAAAGAGCATGTACTATGTATAACTAAGGAGCATGTACTGTGTATAACTAGAGAGGTTAAAACGCAATTAAGGCAGGCTGGAGTTCCCTTCTCCCTATTGTTCCCCACGAGAATGAGGGTTGAATATCTAGGAACAGTTTCAATATTTGAGACCTCGCAGGATGTTACTGATTGGATGGAGAGGGAGGGTATTCAGAAAAATATTTGATTATTCTGTATTGGTAAGCTCGGTCTAGGTAAGGCAATATGTTATGTAATTCTTGGAGCGGGCGTGGGTGGGTGCGCGTTGGCACATTTCACAAGGTAGGAGATGCATGTCCTTAGTTGGAAATGTATCAATTGGAGGGGTGAGGGGGGGGGGGAAGTCGCCAATGTCGGGGGGAAGGGTTTTTTTTGTTTTTTTTTTCTCTTCTTTCTCTTGAATGACAGCAAATCTTAAAATATTAACATGGAAGGTTAGGGGAATGGCAGATAAAATTAAAAACTGTGCTATTTTTGATGGTATACACAGATATTTACCAGCAATAATAGACAGGGGGAGAGAAAGGCCAGTGGCACCGATAGACAGGGGGAGAGAAGGGGCAGCGGCACCGAAAACAGGGGGAGAGAAGGGGCAGCGGCACCGATAAACAGGGGGAGAGAAGGGGCAGCGGCACCGATAGACAGGGGGAGAGAAGGGGCAGCGGCACCGATAGACAGGGGGAGAGAAGGGGCAGCGGCACCGATAGACAGGGGGAGAGAAGGGGCAGCGGCACTGATAGACAGGGGGAGAGAAGGGGCAGCGGCACTGATAGACAGGGGGAGAGAAGGGGCAGCGGCACCGATAGACAGGGGGAGAGAAGGGGCAGCAGCACCGATAGACAGGGGGAGAGAAGGGGCAGCGGCACTGATAGACAGGGGGAGAGAAGGGGCAGCGGCACCGATAGACAGGGGGAGAGAAGGGGCAGCGGCACCGATAGACAGGGGGAGAGAAGGGGCAGCGGCACCGATAGACAGGGGGAGAGAAGGGGCAGCGGCGCCGATAGCAGGGGGAGAGAAACGGCGGCAGCAGGGACCCCAGGACAGGCAGGGGCAGAGAATCCGGCAGTGGTGGCGGTCTCTGCACCAGAAAAAGCCGCTGAAGTTCATTGATTTAAAGTGCCCGCTTTAAATCATTGAACTGCAGCGGCTTATCGGCGTATAACACGCAGGTAGACTTTAGGCTAAAAATTTTAGCCTAAAAAATGCGTGTTATATGCCGATAAATACGGTAAATCATACTCAGAGACTGTCTCCTACTCACATTGCTCCTTCCAGTCTTGTCTCCTCCCCTTGCCGCCGCTTCGCCGCCATCTCCCCATCTTCTCCTGCAGGCCTGGTAGGTTAGGGAGCTGCCACGAATGTTACAGTTCACACACACACAAAGTGCGCTGTGCTCGTGCTGTGGCCCCGGCGGGGTATGTAAGTTACTGCATCAGTCAGTGATCCTCCCAGCCAGAGCCACTGTCTGCATTCTGCAGCGCTATTCACATGGGGTAAGTGCAATGCAGAGCATTGCACCCTAGGGTCTTGACTGCTCTTCTTCTTCTCCCTCTGGGCCGGAGGGAGAAGAAAAAGGAAAGTAAAAGACAATCAGAGAAGACGTCACCTGCGAGTCATTGGATATAACTGTATGTAATCACTTATATAGTCTGTTGTGGTAATGATGGGGGTTGTTGTCAGTCTTTTAGTCTAGGAGGTCCTCCTAAACTTAGATTACAGACTCACAATGTTATTGCTGGTATTCCCATTCTGCATGTGCGGGTGTGGTGGCGGGGGTGGCTGAAGATACTATTAGGGGGCGTGGCTGCAGATACTATTAGGGGGTGCGGCTGTAGATACTATTAGGAAGCGTGGCTGCAGATACTATTAGGGGGCGTGGCTGCAGATACTATTAGGGGGCATGGCTGCAGATACTATTAGGGGCATGGCTGAAGATACTATAAGGGGGCGTTGCTGCAGATACTATTAGGGGGCATGGCTGCAGATACTATTAGGGGGCGTGGCTGAAGATACTATAAGGGGGCGTTGCTGCAGATACTATTAGGGGGCGTGGCTTGTCCATCTTTGCAGGGAGGTATGTAATAGGCGCTTTGTTTTTTTTCCTTTGGCGTTTCCACCTCCCCTCCGGCTTTTCTCATTATAAGTCATGTGATTCTTTCATCAAGTGATTTCTATTGAAAAATTGGGAAGAAAAACGCCAAAACTTCATAAAAAAATGTGATAGCCTAAAAACACCATAAAAGGATGAAGAAAACCCCATTAGTGTCTGGTGTTTCACATTACCCCATTGATTCCAACCTAACATGTGCCCGCAGCGAGCATGGTGTTTTTTTTTTGTTTTTTTTACGCGCCAAGTGTAATCCCAGCCTAAATTTGTGTTTTCACAACAGGTGTGAACAGGCTGCAGGCTGTGCCATATATATATATTTGTATAGTCGCGGTGTACAGAGCTTGATGCATTTATGTGGCTGCTTTCTGCTGTGATATATGGCTTTCTGTGCTAGTGAATGCAGCAGCACTTACTGGGGGTGGTTTCCTAGGTGCACAGTTTACGCACTGATTTATGACTTACAACTTCTGTACAAATCGCACAGTTTTGCACAACAACCACTCCGGCTGGAACTAGGCTGATTGAGATGGCACAGGGGGGATCAGAGGGGGATATGGGATTGGAATGGCACAGGGACCCTTCCTGTTCAGCATCTCGGGCTGCGGCCACCAGGGCTAGTGCAAGGATTTTTGCCACCCTAGGCAAAACCTAATTTTACCATAAAATGTACGGCAACCCCCCCCAAAAAAATTTTTAGGGAGGAAATTTAAATGAAAAACAGAATTTTGCACATTTTGGAGGGTTTTGTTTTCACACTGTACACTTTACGGTAAAAAAGACATGTGTTCTTTATTCTGTGGGTCAGTACGATTAAAATGATACCCATGGCTAGATACTTTTATATTTTTCTACCGCTTAAAAAAAATCGAAAACTTTTTGTACAAAATCATTAATCTAAAATGGCCCTATTTTGACCACCTATAACATTTTCATTTTATGAGGGCTAATTTTTCACGCCGTCATCTGTACTTTTTTTAGATGCCACATTTGCATATATAAAACTTTTAGATAATTTTTTATTAATTTTTTTTTAAATAAAATGTGACAAAAAAGCAGCATTTGTGGACTTTTTTAGTTTTTTATGTTAATGCCATTCACTGTACGAGATCATTAACATTATATTTTGATCTAGAGAGAAGGAGGAAGGCCCCTCATGTGCGGGATCAGTAGATCTTGTTGGTGGGGGTAGGGGACGGTAATTCCCAAGCCGCTTACCAAAGTTGGTTGTGCGCCCACACACAACAAGGTAAAGTGCAGAAGAAGTAAAGAAGAAGGTCCACTGCAGCCCTCCTGGGTAAGAGTAAAATCAAAACCGAAAGACCAGGGAGTCAGGAGTTTGTCTGGCGCAGAGAGGAACCATCAGGCAGCCAAGTAAAATCAATGGATTTATTAGATGCAACGCATTTCGCTGCGCATGCGCAGCTTCATCAGGCATGACAAGAGAAGGCTGGTAACAGATATATATACCTCCAGGAATTAACCATTAGAGTACTTTTTGAAAGAGTTGTTACATAAAATTACAAATCCACATATGAATGTGACAATGTATGAAAAATATATAAATAGATATAAATAAATATAAACAGACAAAAGTCACAAAAATAATAATGAAACAATAATGTAAAAGCACAATGGAATCATATAAACATATATATATATATATATATATATATATATATATATATATATATATATAAAATATAATTATCGCATGTGGTATGAATATACCACCACAAGCGACTCAAGCAATCACACCGCCTCGTCACCGGTGCGGCATTCAACAACGCAAGTTGGATATTATTTTAATACATAATATAAAAGAATAAGGACCTATAAGGTGCTATGTATGTTAGTTCAAAAGAGTAAAAAATTGATTTGTATATCACTGCATTATTAAATGAAAAATAAACAGTGCGGTAAAACAAATCGCAACTGACCAGAGGGTGATGTATGAACACTATTTAGAGAAAGTGAAAAAAATGAACTAAAATAACTAGTGCGGTATTGAATACAGCACCCGGCGAAAACGCAGGGTGTGAATATTCGTAAAGATCCAAATTTACAAACATATAAATAAATAAAAAATGCAAAAGTTTCTGTATGCAGAAAGGAAGGAAAAACAAAAAGCGGAACATGGATAATAAAACATAAAGAATAATAAATACACAGTGAGGCGCTCCAGGGTGAACAGCACAGAAGGAACAACGAAAAAAGAGATCAAGATTTAATATTTTGGAGTTTAGTCCATTGAATGAAAAGGAAAGTTTTTAAACCCTAATTTATCAGATTATTTAACTGTATCGATACATTCATTAAAACCTTGAGGGTGCAAAGTATGTAGTTTGTGAATCCAGAAGGATTCACGATTATTTAATCTTTGTATTCTGTTAGGTAAATGAATGGGGATAGTTTCTAAAATAATTAATTTCAAAGTTTCGGTATTTTTTTGATGGTGAAGAGTGAAGTGTCGGGACAAACTATGCAACAAAAAACCATTATATTTTGATGGTTCGGACATTTACGCACGCAGCGATACCAAATATGTTTATTAAAAAAATGTTTACGCTTTTTGGGGGTAAAATGGGGAAAACGGACAATTTTCATTTTTATTGGGGGAGGGGATTTTTCACTTTTTTTTTTACTTTTTTTTTTTAAAATTTTTTAAATTTTTCAACTTTTTTTTTTACACTTTTTATGTCCCCATAGGGGACTATCTGTAGCAATCGTTTGATTGCTAATACTGTTCAGTGCTATGCATAGGACACAGCACTGCTCAGTATTATCGGTGATATTCTGCTCTGGTCTGCTCGATCGCAGACCAGAGCAGAAGACCCCTGGATGATTGGATCCCCACGGCAGCGCTGCGGGCGATCCGATCATCCAATCAAAGTGCCGCAATGCCGCAGATGCCGTGATCTGTATTGCTCACGGCATCGGAGGGGTTAATGGCGGACATCCGCACGATCGCAGATGTCAGCCATTACGGGCGGGTCCCTGGCTGCTGCTAGCAGCCAGAACCTGCCGTGTATGACACGAGCACCCTTCCGATGCTCACGGTCATACACAGGATGTAAATGTACGTCCTGGTGCAGGAAGTCCCGCCAAACCAGGACGCACATTTACGTCCGTGGTCGTTAAGGGGTTAATGATTGTTAGGCTATGTTCACACAACAGGATTTCTGTGCAGATTTCTGCAGGAATATTCCGCATGGAAATTCCACAGCAATTTCAATGGGATTCTGGCGCACTGTGCGCACCTCAGAATTTCCAGGCATGAAATATCTGGTACAGAAATTCAAATTCTGGAGTCTACAGAAAGAATAGACAAGTTCTTTCTGTGTAGTCAGCTCAGAAATGCATTGCCGTCTATGAGAATGCAAGTACTACAACTCCCAGGGTGCTCTGTCTGTGCCCATAAGGCTCAAGATTGGAGGAGGCACAAGATGAACAGACAGACCACAATGGGAGTTGTAGTCCTGTAGTTGTGAAAAAAAACTCATCCTTCCTTAACCCCTTAAGGACGCAGCTCATTTTCACCTTAAGCAAGCAGGTCTTTTTTGCAAATTTGACCACTGTCCCTTTATATATTAATAACTCTGGAATGCTTTTACCTTTCATTCTGATTCCGAGATAGTTTTTTTTCGTGACATATTCTACTTTAACATAGTGCAAAATTTTCGTTGTTACTTGCATCCTTTCTTGGTGAAAATTTAGAAAATGTTGCATTTTTCAAACTTTGAAACTCTCTGCTTGTAAGGAAAATGGATATTCCAAATAAATGATGTATTGATTCACATTTACAATATGTCTACTTTATGTTTGCATCATAAAGTTGACATGTTTTTACTTTTGGAAGACATCAGAGGGCTTCAAAGTTCAGCAGCAATTTTCCAATTTTTCACGAAAATTTCAAAATTTGAATTTTTCAGGGACCAGATCAGTTTGAAGTGGATTTGAGGGGTTTTCATGTTAAAAATACCTCATTTTAAAAACTGCACCCCTCAAAGTGTTCAAAATGACATTCAGAAAGTTTGTTAACCCCTTAGGTGTTTCACAGGAATAGCAGCAAAGTGAAGGAGAAAACTCAAAATCTTCATTTTTTACAATCGCATGTTCTTGTAGAGCCATTTTTTGAATTTTTACAAAGGGGTAAAAGGAGAGAAATCCCCCCCAAAATGTGTAACCCCATTTCTCTCGAGTAAGGAAATTCCTCATATGTGGATGTAAAGTGCTCTGTGGGTGCACTAGAGGGCTCAGAAGGGAATGAGCGACAATGGGATTTTGGAGATGAAATTTTGATGAAATGGTTTTTGGGGGCCATATAACATTAAGGAAGTCCCCTATGGTGCCAGAACAGCAAAAAAACATTGCACACTATTTTGGAAACTACACCCCTTGAGGAACGTGAACAGTGACCCCCCCCCCCCCCCCACATATGATCCCATTTTGGAAACTACACCCCTCACAGAATTTAATAAGGGGTGCAGTGAGCATTTAACCCTACTGGCGTTTGACAGATCTTTGAAACAGTGGGCTGTGCAAATGAAAAATGAAATTTTTCATTTTCAAGGAAAACTGTTCCAAAAATCTGTCAGACACCTTTGGAGCATAAATGCTCACTGTACTCCTTATTACATTAAGTGCGTGAGGGGTGTAGTTTCCAAAACAGGGTCCCATGTGGGGGTTCCACTGTTCTGGCACCATGGGGGCTTTGTAAACACAAGTGGCCTTCAATTCCGGACAAATTTTCTCTCCAAAAGTCCAATGGCGCTCCTTCTCTTCTGAGCATTGTAGTGCACCCACAGAGCGCTTTACATCCACATATGCGGTATGTTCTTATTCAGAAGAAATGGAGTTACACATTTTGGGGGGCTTTTTTCCTATTTTCCTTTGTGAAAATGAAAGTTGTAGGATAACACCAGCATTTTAGTGAAAAAAAAGTTTTTTTCATTTTCCCATCCAACTTTAATGAAAATTCGGCAAACACCTGTGGGGTGTTGTTACATTCTTATACTGGACATCCTTATTTTTATTTCATATTAATAATTACTTTAAATATAACCTTAAACTTTATTAATTAATTACCCATGTATTCCACCATGTTATTCATTATATAAAATGAACACTTAAAATAATCTTTATTACCCAATTTTTTATTATCCCACATGACACCATAAAATGTGTATAAACCTTATGTTGGTGTGTGTATTTCACCTGTTATCACTATTAGTTGTCATAGTGATTTAATATACCACTTTTTTCCCAATACCAGACTTTTTCAATATTGTCACTTGTGAGCTGGAACTAGCAATGGTCGCTCTGCTTCCCGCTGTTTGTGACCTTTTATACAACTTTGTGACCTTTGTTGTTGGGAACACCACAATATATTTATAGGTAGCTCTGTGTTGTATAATACCATTTAATAAAGAAACAATGTACCGTATTTTTCGCCGTATAAGAAGCACTTTTTCTTCCCCAAAACTGGGGGGGAAAAGTCGGTGCGTCTTATACGGCGAATACACCCCTATCGCGGTGGTCCCTGCGGCCATCAACGGCCGGGACCCGCGGCTAATACAGGACATCACCGATCGCGGTGATGCCCTGTATTAACCCTTCAGACGCGGCGATCAAAGCTGACCGCCGGGTCTGAAGGGAAAGTGACACTAACCCGGCTGTTCAGTCGGGCTGTTCAGGACCACTGCGATTTCACTGCGGCGGTCCCAAACAGCCCGACTGAATAGCCGGGTTAGTGCTTACAGGACACCGGGGGGGACCTTACCTGCCTCCTCGGTGTCTTCTCCGTTCAGGGATCCTCTGTATGGCCGGCGCTCTGCTTCCTCGTCATCACGTCGTCGCGTACGTGTGTCGGCGTGCGTAACGACGTGATGGCGGCGACGGAGAGCGAGGATACCCGGCCGGCAGCAGAGACGTTCCGGAGCGACGGGGACACAGCGACAGCGATGGAGCGACATCCAGGGCAGCGGTGACGGGTCCGGAGCGGCGGGGACACGTGAGTATTACCTCCTATGCAGTGGTCTTCAATCTGCGGACCTTCAGATGTTGCAAAACTACAACTCCCAGCATGCCCGGACAGCCAACGGCTGTCCGGGCATGCTGGGAGTTGTAGTTTTGCAAAATCTGGAGGTCCGCAGGTTAAAGACCACTATTGGGTTCAAAATCTTAATTTTTTTTAGATTTTGCACCTATAAATTGGGTGCGTCTTATACGCCGGTGCGTCCTATAGGACGAAAAATACGGTACTCTATTAAAATTAATAAAATAATTCCCCACATTTTTACCTATGTGAACTCATTAACATGAAGATTTGCTTGTGTAAACAATTATACAACACAAGACATTCCCAAACACACATATATGAATTTGTGTATACGCTTGAATAAATTCCCATATGAATATTCATGTATACTGAGCATGTAAAACAAAGAACAATTAATAATTGAACCTACATTATGTCAGTGTGTAATTTCCTTAAAATTCCTTTATATGAAAATAACCATAATGTAACCTAAACTTTCTTAAAGTTAACTAGAATAAAATAAAATATACCCCTAGAACCTTTAATCACAATAATATTTGAAATCATTTGATTCATCAGCCTCTCCAGATTAACATAGAAACATATAAAGTATTTTCATGTCAATATGTAATTATCTCTATAATTTGGTATAGAATGAAACATTGTGCACTCATATTTTATTCTACATAAGACCAATTAATATTAACCCTTCATCTTTTGGATTTCAAACATTCTTCTATATTTCTTAGTACATAGTATACTTCAATCACTAAACTCCCAGTCACTACATTCTCCATTTATTCACTCACTGAATACACTTTTTCATACATTTAATAATTTGAATATGGTACCATAAAAATATTCAATTTATATGAAGTACTTCCCAAGAATTCAATTCATTAATTAATATATGTATTAATTCAATGAATTAATTCAAGACATGTCTTTGAAAATATCCAATAGGACTTTATCTTTAAAATTTTTCAGCTTTAAAAAAACAGCTGCAGTCTTTCTCACCGCTGCTGGGGACCCCGGAGATCGCTGCTGCAGCACCCCGCTATCATGGCTCTGGCTTTGTCTGCCTATTGTTCTCCTGCATGTTTGACTTTTTATAAACTGTCCTATTTTTTCTGGCAACATCAATTATTTTAGCGACTTCTATTAACAAATTTTTCTTTGACGCTATGGCTAATATTGCTTTATCCATGAAAGGAAACTTTTTAATAAATGTACTTATCATAATCTGAATTTTATCAATTGATGTGTGTTTTCCCATGAGTACTTTGAACATCCGCTCAAAACTTCTCATGTACTCAAAAACATATTGGTTTTTGCCGGGTTTATACAAAGTTAACATATCCATGCTTGGAATGTCCTTGTTGACACTTGTACAGAGCATTTCCAGCCTATCAACATCATCATATTCCAACCATTCTTCTCCTTGTACATTGTGATATAACTGTATAACTCTCCAAATATCCACGGGAATCCACATATCCTTAGCAATTTATTTATTTGTTTATTAGTTAAACCAAGTTTGGCTACATGTACCTCAAAAATCTCTGAACTCTTCGCTACATGAAATTTCTTATTAAATGTAGGGATATTACTTTTCAGTTTAATCAGATAGTTTGATTCTTTTAACAAATGCATTGACCTGTTACTTTGACAGATGTCAACAGCTGACTCCCTTAAAGGAGTAGTCCAGTGGTGACTCAGTGGTGAACAACTTATCCCCTATCTTAAGGATAGGGGATAAGTTGCAGATCGCGGGGGGTCCGACTGCTGGGGCCCCCTGCGATCTCCTTGTATGGAGCCCCGACAGCCCGCGGGAAGGGGGCGTGTCGACCTCCGCACGAAGCGGCGGTCGACACGCCCCCTCAATACAACTCTATGGCAGAGCTGAAGCGCTGCCTTCGGCAATCTCCGGCTCTGCCATTGAGATGTATTGAGGGGGCGTGTCGGCCGCCACTTCGTGCGGGGGTCGACACTCGCTATCAGGCCGGAGAGCCGGGGCCCTGTACAGAGAGATCGCAGGGGACCCCAGCGGTCGGACCTCCCGCGATCTCAAACTTAAGTCTTTAAGTCTTCGCTACACTGAGTAGTAAACATTCCTTGTGACTCTGTATCCAGATCAGATGTCAGCACATTTTGACTCTGACTTGTTACGTCACATTGTATAGCAAAATCTTTTTTGAATGCAATACTATCACTCCCATGTATCAGAACATGATCATGGAAAACTTGTGACATATGTACCAAATTTGCTACCTCATATTTCTCTCTATTTACAAATAGTTTACCATCTATTTCCTTATTCTTAGTTTCATACTCTGTAACTAATTTAAACCATAACTGTTTTAAGTCTACTTTAGATACATCTGACTTAAAACTAGACATGTCTTAAACCTGCATTTTAAATTTTTCTGCCATAATATAGAGTAATAAAAACAATACTCACAAGATAGCCTCTTGTCTCTCAGTCTGCTTTGCTGATCCTTTAGCAATTTCCCGCAGCTGAGTTCTTTTCCTGGCCTTCTCCAATGGTCGTCAGATTCTTAGGTTCTCGTCTTCTGGGAAGCTTGTATAGTATATGGCGTCCGTATGTCTCTCCCCCTGTACAAGCTGAACAAAGACGAATGGTTGGCGTCGCCAAAATGTTACATGCTTATACTGGTCATATTTCATTTGACACAGTCACCATTGGAATAAATTACTCGCATTAAGTAAACAAAAATGACATTTATTATTAGGCTCATAGACAAATATGGCAGACAGAACAAACTAGTAAATCTTATGTAAATAACAGTTCTTGCTTAAGTATTACAATAATGACAGTAGGAAGTGTAGGCATGTTCTTAGAATAATCTCACCAACTGAGGTTTGTGTGGGCTGGATCCATCATGGAAAGTTCATTTAAGATGGCTTCCTCCTTCATCAGACTTGATTGGCTCCGCCTCCTTCCTCTTAGCTTGGCTTCCTTGTTACTTCATGAATGATGCCCTCCTCGTCCTCCATGAATGAGGCTTCCTTGGCAACTTGTGAGGCAGTCTTCTTATATACCATACTTATGGGTGTGTTCTTTACATATGTGGGCGTGGTTATACTAAGTCTTATAGCCATAAATATACTTGTCTCTATATATCTCCTCCTAGTGGGTTGGCTTGAGTATATATATTTACCTTAACCCCTTAAGGACTGAGCCCTTTTTCACCTTAAGGACTCGGCCATTTTTTGCAAATCTGACCACTGTCACTTTAAACATTAATAACTCTGGAATGCTTTTAGTTATCATTCTGATTCCGAGATTGTTTTATCGAGACATATTCTACTTTAACATAGTGGTAAAAATTTTTGGTAACTTGCATCCTTTCTTGGTGAAAATCCCAAAATTTTATGAAAAATTTGAAAATGTTGCATTTTTCTAACTTTGAAGCTCTCTGCTTGTAAGGAAAATGGATATTCCAAATAATTTTTTTTTTATTCACATATACAATATGTCTACTTTATATTTGCATCATAAAATTGATGAGTTTTTACTTTTGGAAGACACCAGAGGGCTTCAAAGTTCCGCAGCAATTTTCCAATTTTTCACAAAATTTTGAAACTCGCTTTTTTTCAGGGACCAGTTCAGGTTTGAAGTGGATTTGAAGGGTCTTCATATTAGAAATACCCCATAAATGACCCCATTATAAAAACTGCACCCCCGAAAGTATTCAAAATGACATTCAGTAAGTGTTTTAACCCTTTACGGGTTTCACAGGAATAGCAGCAAAGTGAAGGAGAAAATTCACAATCTTCATTTTTTACACTCGCATGTTCTTGTAGACCCAATTTTTGAATTTTTGCAAGGGGTAAAAAGGAGAAAATTTTTACTTGTATTTGAAACCCAATTTCTCTCGAGTAAGCACATACCTCATATGTCTGTGTAAATTGTTCAGCGGGCGCAGTAGAGGGCTCAGAAGGGAAGGAGCGTCAAATGGTTTTTGGGGGGCATATCACCTTTAGGAAGCCCCTATGGTGCCAGAACAGCAAAAAACCCCACATGGCATACCATTTTGGAAACTAGACCCCTCGGGGAACGTAACAAGGGGTAATGTGAACCTTAATACCCCACAGGTGATTCACGACTTTTGCATATGTAAAAAAAAAAAAAAAATTGTTTTACCTAAAATGCTTGGTTTCCCTAAAGTTTTACATTTTTAAAAAGGGTAATAGCAGAAAATACCCCCCAAAATTTGAAGCCCAATTTCTCCCGATTCAGAAAACACCCCATATGGGGGTGAAAAGTGCTCTGCTGGCGCACTACAGGTCTCAGAAGAGAAGGAGTCACATTTGGCTTTTTTGAAGGAAATTTTGCTCTGGGGGCATGCCGCATTTAGGAAGCCCCTATGGTGCCAGGACAGCAAAAAAAAAACACATGGCATACCATTTTGGAAACTAGACCCCTCGGGGAATGTAACAAGGGGTAAAGTGAACCTTAATACCCTACAGGTGTTTCACGACTTTTGCATATGTAAAAAAAAATAAAAAAATTTACCTAAAATGCTTGGTTTCCCCAAAAATTTACATTTATACAAAGGGTTAAAGCAGAAAATACCCCCCAAAATTTGAAGCCCAATTTCTCCCGATTCAGAAAACACCCCATATGGGGGTGAAAAGTGCTCTGTTGGCGCACTACAGGTCTCAGAATAGAAGGAGTCACATTTGGCTTTTTGAAAGCAAATTTTGCTCTGGGGGCATGCCGCATTTAGGAAGCCCCTATGGTGCCAGGACCGCAAAAAAAAACACATGGCATACCATTTTGGAAACTAGACCCCTCAGGGAACGTAACAAGGGGTAAAGTGAACCCTAATACCCCACAGGAGTTTCACGACTATTGCATATGTAAAAAAAAAAAAAAAAAAATTTTACCTAAAATGCTTCTTTTCCCAAAAACTTTACATTTTTAAAAAGGGTAAAAGCTGAAAATACCCCCCAAAATTTGAAGCCCAATTTCTCCCGAGTACGGCGATACCCCATATGTGACCCTTAACTGTTGCCTTGAAATACGACAGGGCTCCAAAGTGAGAGCGCCATGCGCATTTGAGGCCTAAATTAGGGATTGCATAGGGGTGGACATAGGGGTATTCTACGCCAGTGATTCCCAAACAGGGTGCCTCCAGCTGTTGTAAAACTCCCAGCATGCCTGGACAGTCAACGGCTGTCCGACAATACTGGGAGTTGTTGTTTTGCAACAGCTGGAGGCTCCGTTTTGGAAACCGTGGCGTACCAGACGTTTTTCATTTTTATTGGGGAGGGGAGGGAGGCTGTGTAGGGGTATGTGTATATGTAGTGTTTTTTACTTTTTATTTCATTTTGTGTTAGTGTAGTGTAGTGTTTTTAGGGTACAGTCGCACGGGTGGGGGTTCACAGTAGTTTCTCGCTGGCAGTTTGAGCTGTTGCAGAAAATTTGCTGCAGCTCAAACTTGCAGCCCGATACTTACTGTAAGCCTCCGCCCATGTGAGTGTACCCTGTACATTCACATTGGGGGGGGGCATCCAGCTGTTGCAAAACTACAACTCCCAGCATGCGCTGACAGACTGTACATGCTGAGAGTTTTAGTTTTGCAACAGCTGTAGGCACACTGGTTATGTATCACGGAGTTTGTGACCTTACTCAGTGTTTCAAAACCAGTGTGCCTCCAGCTGTTGCAAAACTACAACTCCCAGCATGTACGGTGCATGGTGTAAGGTGACTGCTGGGAGTTGTAGTTTGCAACAGCTGGAGGCACACCGGTCGTGAAACACTGAGTTAGGTAAAAAAAAAACTCTAAGTTTCACAACCAGTGTGCCTTCAGCTGTTGCAAAACTACAACTCTCAGCAGTCACCGACAGCCAACGGGCATGCTGGGAGTTGTAGTTATGCAACCAGCAGATGCACCACTACAACTCCCAGCATGCACTTTAGCTGTTTGTACAAGCTGGGAGTTGTAGTTATACAACAGCTGAAGGTACACTTTTCCATAGAAAAAATGTGCCTCCAGCTGTTGCAAAACCATAAGTCCCAGCATGCCCATAAGGGAATGCTGGGAGTTGTGGTGGTCTGCCTCCTGCTGTTGCATAACTACAGCTCCCAGCATGCCCTTTTTGCATGCTGGGAGCTGTTGCTAAGCAACAGCAGGAGGCTGTAACTCACCTCCTGCTGCTGCTCCATCGCAGGTTGTCCCTCGCCGCCGCCGTCGCTCCTGGGGCCCCGATCCCAACATTGACGCCGGGGATCGGGGTCCCCAGCACCTGGGGTGCACGTCCCGCACCCGCTCACGTCCTCCGGAAGAGGGGCGGAGCGGGTGCGGGAGTGACACCCGCAGCAGGCGCCCTGATTGGTCGGCCGGTAATCCCGCCGACGAATCAGGGCGATCGTGAGGTGGCACCAGTGCCACCTCACCCCTGCAGGCTCAGAGACGGCCCCGAACAGCCAGTAATTCCGGGTCACTGGAGACCCGATTGACCCGGAATCGCCGCAGATCGCTTGACTGAATTGTCCAGCGATCTGCGGCGATCGCCGACATGGGGGGGCATAATGACCCCCCTGGGCGATATGCCGGGATGCCTACTGAACGATTTCAGCAGGCATTCGGCTCCGGTCCCCAACCGGCTAGCGGTGGGGACCGGAATTCCCACGGGCGTATTCCCTGCATCCTTAAGGACTCGGGATGCAGGGCGTATCCATACGCCCTGCGTCCTTAAGAGGTTAAGGGTGTATACATTATGTCATGCTTAACATGCATTCTGATTGGACATTACTACCCTTCACATATATGGTAGGCCTGTGACTAGAATAATATACTAAGCAATATCTATCTATAGTATTCAGCTATAGCTTAACTTTTCCTAAAAGTCATGGCATCCATCTTGTATCACAAAATACCATACCCTTAGCTCAATACCTTGCATGAGTTATAATTGTATATGAAATATTTTAACAGGTGTTAAGGCGCACTATACCCTTTGTTACGTTCCGTGAGGGGTGTAGTTTTCAAAATGGGGTCACACGTATTTTTTTGGTGTTTGTAAGAACCACTGTAAAATCAGCCACCCCTGTGCAAATCTCCAATTCAGACCTCAAATGTACATGGCGCTCTCACTCCTGAGTCTTGTTGTGCACCCGCAGAGCATTTTACGTCCACATATGGGGTATTTCTGCACTTTCTGTTACAAATTTTGGGGGTCTTTTTTTCCTTTTACCTCTTGTGAAAATGAAAAGTATGGGGCAACACCAGCATGTTAGTGTAAAATGTTAAATTTTTTTACACTAACAGGCTGGTGTAGACCCCAACTTTTCCTTCTCATAAGGGGTAAAAGGAGAAAAAGCCCCACAAAATGTGTAACGCAATTGCTCCAGAGTACAGAAATACCCCATATGGGACCTTAAACTGTTGCCTTGAAATACGACAGGGCTCCGAAGTGAGAGAGCGCCATGCACATTTGAGGCCTAAATTAGGGATTTTCATAGGGGTGGACTCGGATGCAAGCGTTACAATTGGCTCCGCTATCAAAAATATTTTACACCAGTGATTCTCAAACAGGGTGCCTCCAGCTGTTACTAAACTCCCAGCATGCCTGGACAGTCAATGGCTGTCCGGAAATGCTGGGAGTTGTTGTTGTGCAACAGCTGGAGGCTCCATTTTGAAAACATTGCTGTATGATATGTTTTTCTTTTTTATAGGGGGGGAAGGGGGAGGACAGTGTACCTGTGTGTGTATATGTAGTGTTTTACTTTTTATTTTGTGTTAGTGTAGTGTATTGTTTTTATGGTACATTCACACGGGCGGGAGTTTACGGTGAGTTTCCCGCTAGGAGTTTGAGGTGCGTGGCAGAAAATATGCCACAGCTGAAACTTGAAGCAGGAAACTCACTGTAAACCCGCCTTTGTGAATGCACCCTGTACATTCACATGGGGGCGGGGGCAAACCTCCAGATATTGCGAAACTACAACTCCCTGCATGCACTGACAGACCGAGTTGTACTTTTGCAACAGCTGGAGGAACACTGGTTGGAAAACCCTGAGTTAGGTTCTGTTACCTAACTCAGTATTTTCCAAGCAGTGTACCTCCAGCTGTTGCAAAACTGCGACTCCCAGCATGTACTGATTGCTGAAGGACATGCTGGGAGTTATAGTTATGCAACAGCTGGAGGCACGCAACTACAACTCCCAGCATGCCGAGACAGCCATTTAATTTTCATGCATGCTGGGAGTTGTAGTTTTGCAACATTTAGAGGGCCACAGTTTAGAGACCACTGCACAGTGATCTCCAAACTGTACCCTCTAAATCTTGCAAAACTAAAAATCCCAGCATGCCCAAACAGCAAACAGCACAGTGGTCTCAAAACTGTTACCCTGTAGATGTTGCTAGGCAGCTACTCACCTCCTGCAGCAGGATCGCCACACCCTGCGCAAACTGGAGGATCGCCGCATGGCGCCACCAATCGCCGCCCGGTAAGGGACCTCCACCACCGCCACTGCTCACATCCTGGTTCCCCTGCTCTTCCCGGACTACCATGGGTGGGCAGAGCACGGGAACCGAACTTTAAACCCCCCCCCCCAATCTGCTATTGGTCGGTTGCTTCTGACCGACCAATAGCAGGGATGGGAGGGGTGGCAGTCCTGCCACCTCACTCCTATGCCTTCAGAGGGATCGGGGGTGTCCCCCTTATTTTCCGGGTCACCGGAGACCCATATGACCCGGAATCGCTGCAGATCTCCGGTCTCAAGACCCCTCTCTGCGATGTGCCGGGATGCCTGCTGAATGATTTTAGCAGGCATCCCTGTCCGATCCCCGACCAGCTAGCGGCGGGGACCGAAATTCCCACGGATGTACCTGTACATCCTATGTCCTTAAGAACTTAGGATGCAGGGTGTATGCATACGTGCTGCATCCTGAAGAGGTTAATGTTCTCATCAGTCTGCTGCTCTGACATCACCCCCTCCCCCTCCTTATCAGTCACAGTGTAAGTACTTACAGGGGCTGCAGTCACATAGTGTAGGATCAGGGCTGAGTGTGCTGAGCTCTGTGCAGGCAGATGACAGGCCTGTGTGTGTGTGAGGGAGAAGTCTCCACCAATCAGAGGTCAACTGGCAGTGGGAGGAGCTCTCCTCCATCTCTGCAGATCACAGCACAGGGGGGGCATTCAAATATCGGCTGTGCCTGTAAAATACCGTCTGCACCAGCCAGGTGACAACCCTAAGTGTGTGACATGGTTGTATTTATTATTGTGGACATTTATCAACAGCATAGGCTCCCATCTTTATCATGCTAGCAAGAAAGTTTGCCGCAACTCCCAAGTAGATGGCATGCGTTCCATTCATTTCTATGGGAGTGCCGATGATGCCCGAGTGTTGTACTCAGGTCTTTTTGATGCTCCCATAGAAAATAATGGTGCGATTGCCGCCTGCAGCATGCACTTCTCACTGAGCGCCGGGTCTCATCCCAGAGATCGCAGGGGGGGCCGCAGGGGGGGCCCCTATCCCATGTATAGGGGATAAGTTAATTTTTAGTTCTCCTTTAATTGGCCAGAACTCACCTAAAATTGGTCCCACTTTGCTTTGCATTCTGCCATTTCTCCCAGCTGCTCAGTTTCTACCTGCTTGTAAGGCATGCATACACTCCCTTCCTAATTCCTTAAAGGGGTACTCCACCTCTAGAAATCTTATTCCCTATCCAAAGGATAGGGGATAAGATGTCTAATCATGGAGGTCCTGCCACTCGGACCCCCTCGATCTCCGTGCAGCACCCGGCATTCTAAACAACATGTTTAGAACACTGGGTTCTCGTGGTGCGGGTCATGACATCATGCCACGCACACTCCATTCATGTTTATGGGAGGTGGTGTGACATCACGAATCCTGAGTGGGAACCCAGCGATCTAAACATACTTCATACTGTTTGGAACGCCGGGTGCTGCACGGCGATCACTGTGGTCCCAGCAGCAGGACCCCCGTGTTCAGACATCTGATCCCCTATCCTTTAGACAGGGGATAAGATATCTAGCGGCGGAGTACCCCTTTAAGGCCCAGTTCGCATACCCAAATGTTGATCCTTTGCAACCGGATGACCCCTAGCAAATTCCCTGCATGAGTCCCATTCATCAGAAAAAGGCTTGTGCACGGACCTTGCTGGGTGTTCTACGGTTGCCTCTGCAACTCTACCACCAAGCATCAGCCGCCTCTCTCCGCACCGTATTGTGCAGATGGCGCAGGAAAACAGCTTTGGATACTTTCCTGTTTTGAAATCCATGTTTTGCTAACACTATCACAGACAGAAATAAAATAAATGAGTCAAACAAGTCAAAGAACGGTTTAAAAACAGGGGAACTTTATTATTTATTAAAATGTTTGTGTAGGGATTTTTTGTAACCTTCCATCACTCACAAAGAGCGTACAGTAACTAACTCAGGACAGGAAAAACCTCCAGAGGGGAGGAAACCTGTAGGGAATCCATGGCTACTGTATTGCCCTTCCTCTGGGCATACTAAAGGAGGTTACCTCTAGAATTTGGGCAAAGTGTCTGTGTATGTTCGTGATTCGAGGGTTTATGCCTTCATCCAACTTTTGCTGTAAGTCCGGAAATATGTGCCTTATTACAACTTCTTGATAGTCCGGAAATGCTACTCCACATCCTGGAAATAGTGCATCTAAGATAGGAAAACAAAATATAGATTATTTACATGTTTATTGTAGAAATGCACATGGTACTGCACTAAACACTAATGTGGCACTTACCAGTCACAGTCATGTTTTTGACTTCACATTCCCGCATCCCTACAGTGTCCAGCACCGGCCCCTCACTGGTGAAGAATGAGCAGGAGCAGTGTTATATCTGCTCAGTGCTGCTCTCTGGTGGACAATGGTTATGACATCACATGTGTGACACGCTGTTACCTCCTGGGAGTTCTATTTGAGCAGTGCTGCTCTCTGATTGGCTGAAACCAAAAAAAGCTTTTTAACATATTCTGCATAACTGTTATTTAAGGGATTAATTTTAGCATTTTTATTTATTTTTTTTTTACAAAAATGGTCCTACTCCCTGTGGGTCCGTTATATTGACATACTGCACGACTGATCCCCTGTGGCTGTCAGGGCCTGCTGGGAGTTGTAGCTAGGGTTGCCACCTTCCCCTCAGAAAAATACCGGTCATGGGTGTGGCTATGTGGGGGTGGAGCTACAAAAGGGGAGGGGCCCGATTGCACAGGGGATGAGGGGTTTAAGAAATGGCACGGGGGTTTAAGAAATGGCACGGGGGATGGGAGGGGTGGTAAAGAAATGGCACGGGGGATGGGAGGGATACAATATATGCACGGGGGGAACTTTCCTATATCGCACAAAAAATAACATTTAGAGAATACCTACCAAAACCCTATTTATGCCAGCGGCGGCGGCGGTAGTGGTGGCGGTGGCGGTGCGCGGCGGCAACACTGGCTCTCTCTGATGATGAGTGACGTCCCCCTGCGCATTGTCTTTAGATGCGCAGATTGGAGGGGCAAGCTGTGCATAACTAGCTTGCCCCCTGACTGGTGAGCAGTGAAGGGGTTAAGAAATATACAGGCAAGGTTTTTAGCCCCCTCCCCCGTCTGTAAAAACTTGTTGGTAACTATAGTGGTATGTCCCATGGGTGGGGGGGAAGGAGTGCACCAATCATTGGTTTAATAGTTTCCCGGGCTTTCAGGGGCCCTCCCCTGGGTATTTATAGCTGTGGTGCCTCCCTTCCCCCTCAATCTGCCCAGTTCCCGGAGTTTTGCCCTCCCTCCCCCCCTTTTTGTATCTCTGTTTATTGTAAGTCACAGCTTGGCGGTAAGAAGACGGTGAAAGCGGGGTCAACCCGGGGTAGACCTCCACACAGGACAGTGTGGCAGCACCTCTCGGGTTGGTAAGAAGCCAATCGGTGTCTTTGTTACAGTTAAATTGTTATTTATATAAGTAATTTTATAAATAAAGCTGTGGCCGATCCCCACCCATAAAAAGTTGAATTGTTGTTGTGTCAGTTATTATTTAATTAATTATTGTAATAAGGGGGAGGGGTAGTTATAGCCTGCTAGGAGCTAATTGGGTCTCAACAGTCTTAGATGCATAGGCTCAGCAGATAGTATCCCACATGACAGGATTAGATACACAGGCTCAGCAGATAGTATCACACATGACAGGATTAGATACACAGGCTCAGCAGATAGTATCCCACATGACAGGATTAGATACACAGGCTCAGCAGATAGTATCCCACATGACAGGATTAGATACACAGGCTCAGCAGATAGTATCCCACATGACAGGATTAGATACACAGGCTCAGCATACAGTATTGCACATAATGGATTTAGATACACAGGCTCAGACAGTATCGCACATAATGGATTGAGATACACAGGCTCAGCATACAGTATTGCACATAATGGATTTAGATACACAGGCTCAGCATACAGTATGTATCACACATGACAGATTTAGATACACAGGCTCAGCGGGCAGTATCACACCACAGGATTAGATACACAGGCTCAGCAGACAGTATCCCACATGACAGATTTAGATATACAGCTCAGCAGATAGTTTCACACATTAAAACATTAAATCAGTGTTTCCCAACCAGGGTGCCTCCAGCTGTTGCAAAACTATTACTCCCAGCATGCCCGGACAGCCTTTGGCTGTCCGGGCATGCTGGGAGTAATAGTTTTGCAACAGCTGGAGGCACCCTGGTTGGGAAACACTGCATTAAATACACAGTTTTGCAGAGAGGTCTCTCCAGTCTCTTGTCTTCACTTTCTCCTCTCCCCGGGCGGCTCCAGGTCCAGGAATGTCCGGGGGTTGGGGAGGAATTTCTCACCCATGAATCCTCAGAAGACGCGGAGCACATGAGGCAGGGACACGTCGGGGGAGGGAGTAGACGTGCGCACGGCACTTCTGTTCCCAGAAAGCATTGCAGGTCTTAAAGAGGCAGCTTCCTGGGGCTGGGGGATAGGATTTTGTGTCGGAGTGCGGCAGCCTGCCGGTCAAGAAAGAAGCGCTCTTCTGTCTGGTGATGCTGCTCAGTCCGCCCCTGTCAGTGAATGAAAAATACCGGCCATTGCATGGCCGGTATTTTTCATCCAAACTTACCGACACAGCCCGGAATAAGAATGAAAATACCGGCTGTGCCGGTAAAATACCGACAGGGTGGCAACCCTAGTTGCAGCTTTACAACAGCTGGACAGACGTCTGTTGAAAGGGGGAAAAAAACGCCAAATCAATGTGGGCTTTGAATAACACCACACATAAAATGTGTTAAATCCAAGCGTAAGCCAAGGAATAGATGCAATTTTAGAGATTTTTTTTTGGCCAAAATAAAAAATGCCCCCTCATTTCTATTCTCCCAAGATGCCATCTTTGTGGCATTTTTGCCAAAAAACACTGGGAGAGATTTATCAAAACCTGTAAAGAGGAAAAGTGGACTAGTTGCCCATAGCAACCAATCAGATTGCTTCTTTCATTTAAAGAAAAAAAAAAAAAAGGCCTCTGAAAAGTGAAAGAAGCGATCTGATTGGTTGCTATGGGCAACTGGTCATCTTTTCCTCTGCACAGGTTTTCATACATCTCCCCCAATGTGTAGGATTATTACAGGGAGAATAATATTTTTTTTGGCTTTATTTTTTCCCCCTCTGGCTTTTCTCATTAGAAGTCATGTGATTCTTTCATCATGTGACTCAAGGATTTCTATTGAAAAATTGGGTCTTCATTAAGGAAATAAACATAAAAACATGCTCTCGGCATCCCACAGATTTGATAGCCTAAAAATGCCATAAAAGGATGAAGAAACCCCCATTAGTGTCTGGTGTTTCACCCTATTGATTCCAACCTAACATGTGCCCGCAGCGAGCATGGTGTTTTTTATGACAAATGCGCCAAATGTAATCCCAGCCGAAATGAATGTTTTCCCAATAGGTGTGAACAGGCTGCAGGCTGTGCTATATATATTTGTATAGTCGCGGTGTACAGCACGTGCAGCATTTATGTGGCGGCTTTCCGCTGGCATATATGGCTTTCTGTGCTGGTGAATGCAGCGGGCACTTACTGGGGGTGGTTTCCTAGCTGCACAGTTTACGCACTGATTTATGATTTACAACTTTAGCAAAAGTCGCACAGTTTTGCACAACTACAACTCCATCTGGGACTAGGCTGATTGAGATAGCACAGGGGGGATCAGAGGGGGAAGGGAGATTGGAATAGCACAGGGACCCTTCCTGTTCAGCATCTTGGGCCGCGGCTAGGGTTGCCACCCTGCCGGTATTTTACCGGCACAGCCGGTATTTTCATCTACATTCCGGGCTGTGCCGGTAAGTTTGGATGAAAAATACCGGCCATGCAATGGCCGGTATTTTTCATTCACTGACAGGGGCGGACTGAGCAGCATCCCCAGAACAGCACTGCTTTCATGACCGGCCGTACAATGCCCAGGTCTGACACCACCAGCCTGTGACAGGGAGAGCTCCGTGCGATGACAGGAAGAGATTGTACAGTCCTGGGGAGGGGGCGTGACCTCCTGTCTCCTCTCTCCCCCTCCTTCCCTCTGCCCCGTGCAGTCTTACAACCCTCCATAGGCAGAGCAGGGAGGGGAGAGGCCGTGTATCCTGTCTCCCTCTGCAGCGCAGGGCGGGTGAGTGTCTGTGTATATATGTGTCTGTCTGTATATATGTGTGTGTGTATATGTGTCTGTGTATGTGTGTCTGTGTATATATGTGTGTGTGTGTGTGTGTGGGGGGGGGGGTAAACTGCCTAATCTGGGGGACAACTATGCTGCCTAATCTGGGGGACAACTATGCTGCCTAATCTGGGGGACAACTATGCTGCCTAATCTGGGGGACAACTATGCTGCCTAATCTGGGGGACAACTATGCTCCTAATCTGGGGGACAATTATGCTCCTAATCTGGGGGACAATTATGCTCCTAATCTGGGGGACAACTATGCTGCCTAATCTGGGGGACAACTATGCTCCTAATCTGGGGGACAACTATGCTGCCTAATCTGGGGGACAACTATGCTGCCTAATCTGGGGGACAGCTATGCTCCTAATCTGGGGGACAACTATGCTGCCTAATCTGGGGACAACTATGCTCCTAATCTGGGGGACAACTATACTGCCTAATCTGGGGGACAACTATGCTCCTAATCTGGGGGACAACTATGCTGCCTAATCTGGGGGACAACTATGCTGCCTAATCTGGGGGACAACTATGCTGCCTAATCTGGGGGACAACTATGCTGCCTAATCTGGGGGACAACTATGCTGCCTAATCTGGGGGACAACTATGCTGCCTAATCTGGGGGACAATTATGCTCCTAATCTGGGGGACAACTATGCTCCTAATCTGGGGGACAATTATGCTCCTAATCTGGGGGACAACTATGCTCCTAATCTGGGGGACAACTATGCTGCCTAATCTGGGGGACAACTATGCTCCTAATCTGGGGGACATCTATGCTGCCTAATCTGGGGGACAACTATGCTGCCTAATCTGGGGGACAACTATGCTGCCTAATCTGGGGGACAACAATGCTGCCTAATCTGGGGAAAAACTACGCGGCCCTCCACAATATTTTTAGTTTCTCATGTGGCCCCATGGGATAAATAATTGCCCCCCCCATTCCTCCTCAACCCCGGACATTCCTTAACCTGGAGCTGCCCGGGGAAAGGAGAAAGTGAAGACAAGAGACTGGTGAGACCTCTCTGCAAAATTGTGTATTTAATGCAGTGTTTCCCAACCAGGGTGCCTCCAGCTGTTGCAAAACTATTACTCCCAGCATGCCCAGACAGCCTTTGGCTGTCCGGGCATGCTGGGAGTTGTAGTTTTGCAATAGCTGGAGGCACCCTGGTTGGGAAACACTGATTTAATGTTTTAATGTGTGAAACTATCTGCTGCGCTCTGTATCTAATCCTGTCATGTGTGATACTGTCTGCTGAGCCTGTGTATCTAATCCTGTCATGTGTGATACTGTGAGCTGAGCCTGTATATCCAAATCTGTCATGTGGGATATGAGCCTGTGTATCTAATCCTGTCATGTGCGATACTGTCTGCTGAGCCTGTGTATCTAATCCTGTCATGTGTGATACTGTCTGCTGAGCCTGTGCATCTAAATCTGTCATGTGTGATACTGTGAGCTGAGCCTGTGTATCTAATCCTGTCATGTGTGATATGAGCCTGTGTATCTAATCCTGTCATGTGTGATACTATCTGCTGAGCCTGTGCATCTAAATCTGTCGTGTGATACTGTCTGATTAGCCTGTTTATCTGACGTTGCGCAGGGGGATGTCACTCGTCATCACAGAGAGCCAGCGTTGCTGTCGCGCACCACCACTACTGCCGCCGCTGGCATAAATAGGGTTTTGGTAGGTATTCTCTAAATGTAAATTTTTGGTGCGATATAGGAAAATTCCCCCCCACATATATATTGTATCCCTCCAATCCCCTATGCCATTTCTTAAACCCCCCTCCCATCCCATGTGCCATTTCTTAAACCCCTGATCCCTCAGCCCCTGTGCAATCTGGCCCCTCCCCCTTTGTAGCTCCACCCCCACATAGCCACACCCATGACCGGTATTTTTCTGAGGGAAAGGTGGCAACCCTAGCCGCGGCCACCAGGGCTGATGCAATCATTTTTGCCATCCTAGGCAAAACCTCATTTTGCCGCCCCTTTGTCTCTGGCCCTTTGCCCCTCAGTTTTGTCTCACCCTTTCTTTGCACCACCCACTTTTTTAATGATTGTTTTGCACGGAAATTCTGCTGCAGCAGAGTCCCATTCATTTCAATGGGATTCTGACAAACTGTGCGCACAGCAGAATTTACGCACAGGAAATATCTGGTACAGAAATTCACATTCTGGCGTCCGCAGAAAGAATAGACATATCTGCATATTCTGCTCAGAAATACATTGCCGCCTATGAGACAGCGAATTTCCGAACGGTCCCAGTGCCGGCATGTTCTGCCACCGCTCCACTGCCTGCAGAATATCCTCATGTACATTTTCTGTGTGAACATAGCCTTACAGTCAGCACTAAGTAGGTGCACCCTACAGACAGACGGACTCAGCAAGCAGCAGCTCAGATAGAAGATTGCTGCTGTTGGAGCCTTTAGGAGACTTTGAGAGAGAGAGAGAGGGGGCCTGTCTGTGTGGTGGCCCAGTACAGGAGTTGAATTCCTGTACCCTTTCTGTTCTGTGTGGCGGAGTTTAGTTCAGGGTCCCCCCTTAATCTGTGTATCATAAATGGTTAACAAGTGCCTTATGTTATATATGAGATTGTCTTTATAATGTTAATGTGCCTTTAAATGTTGTTACCAAGTCATGTAAGCAGGGAAGGCGTCAGTGACCAGGTGACTTGTGGGTGACCTATAGGACCCCTCCAAAGTCTCCCCATATATGCAGGGGAGGAGCTAGTTCAGTTCTGTTCTGTTTTAGTGCATGCTGAGGAACAGTCAAGACCTGAGAGTGTCTGGTGTCCTGAAGAAACCCAAGGCCTAACCACGCAGCCACGCTTCCATCACCAAGTGACCCACAGGTGAACGTCAGAGCCTTGTAAGCTACACTATCGGGAAGTCTAGTCAGTCCTAGTCAAGTCAGTCATGTTTGTCTAAATTCAGCGTGGGTCTACAGTATTCTGTCCAAGTCCACTACAAGTCCCAGCGATCGCTCAAGTCTCCAAAGTCACTAGCTGAGCTGTAAAGACTATTCCATCTGTCTACCTCATTAAAGCTGCCGTTGCTCCATAACTTGGCATCGGAGTCATTATTTGCCCCGCGCCAGCCCAGGATCCAGCGGCCCTACCTCGGGTGGTGCAGAGGTTCAAGCCCTAACGTCACGAATACAAGGGGTTAATGCCATCTGCCCCTAGGGTAACAACATCTGCCCTTCATCACACCCTCACCACACCTGCCATTTCCAGGCAAGCCTCTTAACCCCTTAAGGACAATGTATGCAAATGTACGTCCTGATGCCATTGGACTTAACCCCTTAAGGACTCAGCCCATTTTGGCCTTAAGGACTCAGACAATTTAATTTTTACGTTTTCATTTTTTCCTCCTCGCCTTCTAAAAATCATAACTCTTTTATATTTTCATCCACAGACTAGTATGAGGGCTTGTTTTTTGCGCGACCAGTTGTCCTTTGTAATGACATCACTCATTATATCATAAAATGTATGGCGCAACCAAAAAACACTATTTTTGTGGGGAAATTAAAACGAAAAACGCAATTTTGCTAATTTTGGAAGGTTTTGTTTTCACGCCGTACAATTTCTGGTAAAAATGACGTGTGTTCTTTATTCTGAGGGTCAATACGATTAAAATGATACCCATTATTATATAATTTTATATTATTGTTGCGCTTAAAAAAAATCACAAACTTTTTAACCAAATTAGTAAGTTTATAATCCCTTTATTTTGATGACCTATAACTTTTTTATTTTTCCGTATAAGCGGCGGTATGGGGGCTCATTTTTTGCGCCATGATCTGTACTTTTTTTTGATACCACATTTGTATATAAAAAACTTTTAATACATTTTTTATAATTTTTTTTTTAATAAAATGTATTAAAAAAGTAGGAATTTTGGACCTTTTTAATTTTTTTTCGTTCACGCCGTTAACCGTACGGGATCATTAACATTTTATTTTAATAGTTCGGACATTTACGCACGCGGCGATACCAAATATGTCTATAAAAAATGTTTTTTAAGCTTTTTGGGGGTAAAATAGGAAAAAACGGACGTTTTACTTTTTTATTGGGGGAGGGGATTTTTCACTTTTTTTTTACTTTTACTTTTACATTTTTTTACATTTTTTTTTACACTTGAATAGTCCCCATAGGGGACTATTCATAGCAATACCATGATTGCTAATACTGATCTGTTCTATGTATAGGACATAGAACAGATCAGTATTATCGGTCATCTCCTGCTCTGGTCTGCTCGATCACAGACCAGAGCAGGAGACGCCGGGAGCCGCACGGAGGAAGGAGAGGGGACCTCCGTGCGGCGTTTTGAATGATCGGATCCCCGCAGCAGCGCTGCGGGCGATCCGATCGTTCATTTTAATCGCGAACTGCCGCAGATGCCGGGATCTGTATTGATCCCGGCACCTGAGGGGTTAATGGCGGACGCCCGCGAGATCGCGGGCGTCGGCCATTGCCGGCGGGTCCCTGGCTGCGATCAGCAGCCGGGATCAGCCGCGCATGACACGGGCATCGCTCCGATGCCCGCGGTTATGCTTAGGACGTAAATGTACGTCCTGGTGCGTTAAGTACCACCGCACCAGGACGTACATTTACGTCCTGCGTCCTTAAGGGGTTAATGCATCAGGACGTATATTTACATCCTGTATATGATGCGAGAACCGGACTGATGCTCACATCATACACGGCAGGTCCTGGCTGCTATCAGCAGCCATTGACCCTACAGTAATGGCAGAAATCAACGATCGCACTGATATCCATCATTAACCCCTCAGATGCCATGATCAATACAGATCATGGCATCTGCGGCAATGCGGGCGTTATATTGGATGTTCTGATCACCAGCGGCACTGCGGTTATCCAGTGATCATCCAAAATGGCGGACGGAGGTCCCCCCACCTGTCTCTGCCGCTCTCCTGGGCTCTGATCTGACATCAAGCAGACTAGAAGAAGATACCTATGCATAGCACTGAACAGTAGTAACAATCAAATGATTGCTATAAATAGTCCCCTATGGGGACATAAAAAGTGTAATAAAAAAAAAAAAGGTAACAAAAATGTCAAAAATCTCCCCCTCCCAATAAAATCGTCCCTTTTTGCCATCCGACCCCCAAAAAGCATTAAAAAAAATCTATTAACATATTTGCTGTCATGTACCTGGATGTGGATGTCACGGAGCAGGTAGTGGATCCTCTACCTGTGTGGCTGATGACTCGGACCGTATCAGGGAGGACGGATTTGCTGCGGCAGGCGACATCCAGGTCGCTACCCCCGATACGGCTCGAACACACAGGTACTGGGCTAGCCGAGGTACATGAGGATAAGACAGAGGCATAGTCAACGTAGCAGAAGGTCAAGGCAGGCGGCAAAGGTTCGTAGTCAAAAAACGTAGCAAGTAAGTCTGGTAACACGGGTAGGCAAAACAGGCAATGGGAAGGCTTTCTCTTAGGCAAAGTGCAGTGAAGAACCGGCAGGGAAGTGTGGGAGGTGCCGGGACTTTATTAGTTAGTGTCAGGTGCATACAGTAATTAAGGGCGTACTAGCCCTTTAAATCTCAGAGCTCCATCGCGCGCGCGTGCCCTAGGACACGGGGGCGCGCGTGACGGGGCCGAGACACAGGAGTGGAAGCGGCTGCAGTACTGGGTGAGTGACGGGCCGGGATTCGCATGCGGGCGCGGCCCACGATGCGCATCCCGGCCCCCGCCGGAAGTAGGAACAATGCGCTCACGGCCGACATGTGCGGCCGGAGCGCAGGCAGTAACATTTGGTATTGCCGTGTGCAGAAATGTCCGAACTATTAAAATATAATGTTAATGATCCTGTACGGTGAACTGCGTAATGTTGAAAAAATAAAAGTCCAAAATTGCTGTGTTTTGGTCACATCACATTCCCATAAAAATTAAGGTGACTAAAAAGCCACATATACGCAAAAGTGGTACTAAAAAAATGACAGGTCATGGTGGAAAAAATGATCCCTCATACAGCCCTGTATACGGAAACATGGAAAAGTTATAGGTCGTCAAAATAGGGCAATTTTAAACATACTGATTTTGTAAAAAAAAGTTTGAGATTTTTCAAAAGCAGTAAAATAATAGTAAAGTATGTAAAGATGGGGATCATTTTAATCATATTGACCCACAGAATAAAGAAAACATGCAATTTTTCCGTAAAGTGTACAGTGTGAAAACGAGACCCTCCGAAATTTTCTAAACTGCAGTTTTTGTTTAAATTTCCGTACACAAATAATTTTTTGGGTTCGCCGTACATTTTATGGTAAAGTGAGTGATGTCATTACAAAGTACAATTGGTTTTAGTATTGGTGACGCAAAAAACAAGCCCTCATACTAGTCTGTGGATGGAAATATAGAAGAGTTATGATTTTTAGAAGGCAAGGAGGAAAAAACAAAAATGCAAAAATAAAATTGGCCTAGTCCTTAAAGGGGTACTCTGCCCCAAGACATCTTATCCGCCTATCCAAAGGATAAGGGATAAGATGTCTGATCGCTGGGGTCCCGCCGCTGGGGACCCCTGCAATCTCTCCTGCAGTACCCACTTGTCATCAGTTTGAAGCAAAGATCGCTCCATGTCTGATGACTCACGATACAGGGGCCGGAGTATCATGACGTCACGGCTCCGCCCCCACATGATGTAATGCCCCACCCCCTCAATGCAACCCTATGGGAGGGGGCATGACGGTAACCACACCCCCTCCCATAGACTTGCATTGAGGGGGCGGGGCCGTGACATCACGATACTCCGGCCCCTGTATCATGAGTCATCAGACATGGAGCGATCTTTGCTTCAAGCAGATGACAGGTGGGTGCTGCAGGAGAGATTGCGGGGGTCCCCAGCGGCAGGACCCCAGCAATCAGACATCTTATCCCCTATACTTTGGATAGGGGATAAGATGTCTAGGGGCGGAGTACCCCTTTAACCCCTTGAGGACTGGTCCATTTTTCATTTTTGCACTCTCATTTTTTCCTCCTCGCCTTCTAAAAATCATAACGCTCTCAGTTTTCCACCTACAGACCCACATGAGGGCTTGTTTTTTGTGCCACCAATTTTACTTTGTAATGACATCAATTATTTCATCACAAAATCTATGGTGAAACAGAAAAAAAATAATTGTGGGGCAAAAAAAAAAAATGCAATTTTTTAACTTTTGGGGGCTTTCAATTCCCCACAGTGCACTTTTCGGTAAAATGACATGTTATCTTTCTTCTGTGGGTCCATATGATTAAAATGATACCCAACATATATAGGAATATAGGTTAAGGTCAAAATGGGCTGTGCCCTTAAAGGGGTATTCCAGGCAAAAACTTTTTTTTATATATATCAACTGGCTCCGGAAAGTTAAACAGATTTGTAAATTACTTCTATTAAAAAATCTTAATCCTTCCAATAGTTATTAGCATCTGAAGTTTTCTGTCTAACTGCTCAATGATGATGTCACGTCACGGGAGCTGTGCATGATGGGAGAATATCCCTTGCATGATGGGAGAATATGCCCATAGGAGCTGGACAGCTCCCGAGACGTGAGTCATCAGAGAGCAGTTAGACAGAAAACAGCAGCTCAACTTCAGAAGCTAATAACTATTGGAAGGATTAAGATTTTTTAATAGAAGTAATTTACAAATCTGTTTAACTTTCCGGAGCCAGTTAATATATATAAAAAAAGTTTTTGCCTGGAATACCCCTTTAAACCCTTAACGACGCAGGACGTATATTTACGTCCTGCGCCGGCTCCCGCGATATGAAGCGGGATCGCGCCGCGATCCCGCATCATATCGCGTCGGTCCCGGCGCTCATCAACGGCCGGGACCCGCGGCTAATACCACACATCGCCGATCGCGGCGATGTGCGGTATTAACCCTTTAGAAGTGGCGGTCAAAGCTGACCGCCGCTTCTAAAGCGAAAGTGAAAGTGACCCGGCTGCTCAGTCGGGCTGTTCGGGACCGCCGCGGTGAAATCGCAGCGTCCCGAACAGGGGAGGGCCCTTACCTGCCTCCTCGATGTCCGATCGGCGAATGACTGCTCCGTGCCTGAGATCCAGGCAGGAGCAGTCAAGTGCTGATAACACTGATCACAGGCGTGTTAATACACGACAGTGATCTGTGTAAAAGATCAGTGTGTGCAGTGTTATAGGTCCCTATGGAACCTATAACATTGCAAAAAAAATGTAAAAAAAAGTGTTAATAAAGGTAATTTAACCCCTTCCCTAATAAAAGTTTGAATCACCCCCCTTTTCCCATAAAAAAAAAAGTGTAAAAAAAAATAAAAATAAACGTATGTGGTATCGCCGCGTGCGTAAATGTCCGAACTATATAAACCATACGGTCAATGGCGTACGCACAAAAAAATTCCAAAGTCAAAAAAAGCGCATTTTTGGTCACTTTTTATACCATTAAAAAATGAATAAAAAGTGATAAAAAAGTCAGATCAAAACAAAAATCATACCGATAAAAACTTCAGATCACGGCGCAAAAAATGAGTCATCATACCGCCCTGTACGTGGAAAAATAAAAAAGTTATAAGGGTCAGAAGATTACATTTTTAAAGCTATACATTTTCCTGCATGTAGTTATGATTTTTTCCAGAAGTACGACAATATCCAACCTATATAAGTAGGGGATCATTTTAACCGTATGGACCTACAGAATAAAGATAAGGTGTAATTTTTACCGAAATATGCACTGCGTAGAAACGGAAGCCCCCAAAAGTTACAAAATGGCATTTTTTCTTCAATTTTGTCGCACAATGATTTTTTTTTCCGTTTCGTCGTGCATTTTTGGGTAAAATGACTAATGTCACTGCAAATTAGAATTGGCGACGCAAAAAATAAGCCTTAATATGGATTTTTAGGTGGAAAATTGAAAGGGTTATGATTTTTAAAAGGTAAGGAGGAAAAAACGAAAGTGCAAAAATGGAAAAACCCTGAGTCCTTAAGGGTTTAAAGGGTTAAAAAGCAGCTGCCTGGCCTGGGCACTTCTTTATTCACTGGTGGCAGCAATGTTAAACCTGTATGATCTGTGATTTGGGACGCAGTATGCAATGATTAGCCGCAATGCCCAGAGCCATATGTTCAGCTTCTTCTGCATCACCAATTGTACTTTGTAATGACTTCACTTATTTTATAACAAATTCTGTGGCGAAACAAAAGAAAAACGTATTAATGGGGTAAAATTTAATAAAAAAAACACCATTTGTTAAATTTTGGGGGCTTCCATTTTAACGCAGTGAACTTTTCTGTAAAAAATGACACCTTATCTTTATTCTGTAGGTCCATACGGTTACAATGATACACAATTTATGTAGGTTTTATTTTATTTTACTACTAGAAAAAAATCCTATCTACGTGCACCAAAATTATCATGTCTAAAATTGTCATCTTCTGACCCCTATAACTTTTTTATTTTTCCGCATACTGGGCTAGATGAGGGCTATTTTTTTTTTTTTAAATAGAGGGATTTAACCTCTTAACGACATAGGACATAAATGTACGTCCTGGTGCCCTGGTATTTAACGCACCAGGATGTACATTTACTCCTTTACATGACCACGAGCACCGGTGCGGTGCTCGTGACATGCGCGACTGGTCCCGGTTGCAGCCAGGGACCCGCTGGTAATGGCGCACATCAGCGATCGCGCTGATGTGTGCCATTAACCTCTCAGATGCCGTGATCAATACAGATCCGCTCGTCCATAATGGCGGACAGAGGTCCCCTCACCTGTCTCAGTCCATCTCGTCGGGTCTTCTGCTCTGGTCTGAGATCGAGCAGACCAGAGCAGAAGATCGCCGATAATACTGATCAGTGCTGTGCCCTATACATAGCACTGCACAGTATTAGCAATCAAATGATTGCTATAAATAGTCCCCTTTGGGGACTATTAAATTGTAAAAAAAAAAAAAAATATTAATAAATGTGAAAATCCCCTCCCCTAATAAAAAAGAAAATAGTCAGTTTTCTCATTTTACCCCCCAAAAAGTGTATAAAAAATACATAATGAACATATTTGGTATCACCACATGCGTAAATGTCCGAACTATCAAAATATAATGTTATTGATCCCATACAGTGAATAGCGTAAACATAAAAAAAGGCCCAAATTGATGCTTTTTTATCACATTATTTAAAAAAAAAAAAATTTGGAAAAGTTTAATGTATGCAAATGGTGTACGAATAAAAAGTGCAGATCACGGCGCAAAAAATGAGCCGCATACTACCGCTTATACGATTAAATGAAAAAGTTATAGGTCGTCAAAATAAAGGGATTTTAAAAGCACTAATTTTGTTAAAAAGTTTACGATTTTAAGCGCAACAATAATAGAAAAGTATATAATCATGGGTATCACTTTTATCGTAAAGAACCACAGAATAAAGAAAACATGTAATTTTTACCGTAAATTGTACAGCGTGAAAACTAAACCTTCCACAATTAGCAAAATTGCAGTTTTATTTTCAATTTCCCCAAACAAATTTTTTTTTAATTTTGCCACACATTTTATGGTAAAATGAGTGATGTCATTACAAAGGAAACTGGTCGTGCAAAAAACAAGCCTCATACTCATCAGTGGATGGAAATATAAAAGAGTTATGATTTTTAGAAGGTGAGGAGGAAAAAACGAAAATGCAAACATAAAATTGGCCTGGTCCTTGAGGGATTAATATTAGGGATTGACCGATATCGTTTTTTAAGGGCCGATAACGATAATCTGTCACCTTTCAGGCCGATAGCCGATAACTTATACCGATATTTCGGCATAAATTATCGGCTATTTCACCCCCCCGGCGGGGCAGAAGCCGTTGCAGATCAATGATTTAAAGCGGGCGCTTTAAAGCAATTAACTACAGTGGCTTTTGCGGTGCCAGAGACCACTGCCACTGCCCACCTCTCTCCCCCTGCCTCTCCTGAGTCTAACCACCACAGTTGTCCCATCGCCTCCCCCCCATCCTCTGCCACATACCGCTGCCGCTGCCCCATTGCCTCCTCCCATCCTCTGGCCACATACCACCGCCCCTGCTGCCCCATCGCCTCCCCCCCATCGCCTCCCCCCATCCCCGTTGTTATAATTACCTGTTCCTGGGGGCCCGAGATCTTTCTGGGTCCGTTGGCGTCCTGCGCTGTCACTGTGCGTACTGACGGGGACGTCGTGTTGGCGACGTCACTTGTAATTACACTGTGCAGCACACAGCAACAGCGCAGGAGCCAGAAGGAACGCGGACCCCCAGGAACAGGTAATTATAACACCGGTGATGGGAGGCAATGGGGGGGGCAGCGGCGGTGATGGTCAGTGGGGGGGGGGCGGCAGCGGTGCGGTGGGTGGTGTGGCGCAGTGCGGTGGGGCGGTGCGGGGGACGAGGCATTATCGGCATATTGGCAAGGTAATTGCCGATACCGATAAAGTCCAAAATCGTGATTATCGGACGATAATATCGGCCAAACCGATAATCGGTCGATCCCTAATTAATATATTTTTATAAGTATTTTGTTGTTCTTCTTTATATGTATGTTGCTTTTGTGTTACTGTGCCCTTAAGAGAGGAGCAGTGTAAACCTCACGTGACCCTGCCTGCCAATGAGAACCCCTAAATTCTTTCTCATATAGTGTAGTGGGGGGAAGAGTTTCCCCAGAACAGTTTCTGCTGGACTACAGTTAGGTTAAGGTGTACTGTATGTAGAAGCCTCAAGGGAAGCCCAGATCAAATTTATTAAATCAGGTCATTCTGCAAGGAACACCCACACGGAGGAAGTTCATGCCCTGGCGAAGTAAGACCTTGACAGAACTCTAGCTACCAGGATCAATCTACCTGTCCTTCAAGTCAGTATCAATTTCTTGGGTGAAAGCACCACAAGTCCCAGTAAGGCAACAGGGCTCCCAAGGGGTTACGATGCATCCTCTCACTCTGCACCAGACTGTCTGTGTAATACCATCTGCACCCTGCTCAGTAAAGACAGTTATTCTTAACCTGACATCTGTGTGTTCCTTTACTCCCCGTGTCTGGCCCAGGAGAATATGTCTCCAACCTCGGACCGTGTATAGGCTAACGGTGCCCTGGCGTCACAAAGTGATTAGGTATTTCCCTAGCACCCCCATGGCTACCACATTATTACCCTGGTCAGCCCTGTCTGCGCCATAGATGTGGGGCCGCTACCTCGCCATAAACTGCACTACGGCTAAGTGCTCACTATGTTAACAGTTTAGTTATGTAAAGGACGACTGTACAGGACCGGTCATCTGTAACCTGTGCTCAGGATCGGGGCATACATTTAGAGGGTGTCCGCGTGCGGAGTATAGTAAACGTAATGAGACCCTCACAGAGGCCATGGAGGAAGGACTAGAGCTGGGTGGTATGACCAAAAATGTGTATCACAGTATTTTTGTAAATTATGGCGGTTCCATAGTATTTTACGGTATTTACCCCCCATCATCTTGTGACCCGTGGGTGCTGCTTTTCAGAACAGACCCTAACTGAAGGTTTTCGAACCAGTGTGCCTCCAGCTGTTACAAAAGTACAACTCCCAGCATGCACAGTCTGTCAGTGCATGCTGGGAGTTGTAGTTAACACGGGGGGGTCAGTGGGGAGGGGGCGAATGATGTGGCCGGCGGACGTACAGAAGCAGGAGACCACTGTTTAAACAGCGGTCTTCTGCTTCTGTGCTGTGGCTGCTGCAGGGGGGGGTGCAGTGGGAGCCAGTGCCCCTGGGAAGCCTGTGCTCCTTACTGGGGTGTTGGTTGTACCCCCCCTGAGGGCGGCCCTGTGTTCAAGGTAGGGCCGGAACACAAGCCAGATTGTCCCCCTTTTGGGAGTATTTTGTCCCCTTTTGGGAGTGTTTTGTCCCATATTGGGAGTGTTTTGTCCCCTATTGGGAGTGTCCACGTCCGCTATTGGGAGTGTTCCCTATTCGGAGGGTTCAAATACATTAAGACTCTGCCGAGGAATAAAAAATTGTCCACTACTGGGAGGTGTCCCCTATTGGGAGGTGTCCGCTAAGGGAGATTTTACTGTATAACTAAAAAGCATGTACTATGTATAACTAAAGAGCATGTACTATGGATAACTAAGGAGCATGTACTATGTATAACTAAAGAGCATGTACTATGTATAACTAAAGAACATGTACTGTGTATAACTAAAGTTTTAGCGCACAACTGTCGCAGACCGTACAAAGTTGTACAAATAACTACTGTCAGAAATGACATAACCAGATAACCCTCTAAGGATCTTTTCTTCCCCCAATTAACTTTTTTTGTTTCACCAGAAAAAAAGGTTATCAATTACCCTTTCTTCCTGGCACTCAGCTGAGGGAGATTGATGGTTATTTAGTGTTACTTTCACTTGCGAATAATTGCACCACTGTTGTAAACTTCTCACCAAGCTGCTTAGTGATGGTCTTGTAGACCATTTTAGCCTTTTGTAGGTCTACTGACATCCTTGGACAGCTCTTTGGTCTTTGCCATGGTGGAGAGATTGGAATCTGATTGATGGCTTCTGTGGACAGGTGTCTTTTATACAGGTAACAGGCTGAGATTAAGAGCACTCTCTTGATAATTGATAGTGAATTAAATGCTTATTTTACAGAGTAGAATGCAAATAAATTCATAATTTATTTAAAATGTGTTTTTCTGGATTTTGTCTTAGTCTCACTGTTCAAAGAAAAACTACCATTAGAATTATAGAAGGATCAAAATCAGCAAGGGATCAAATAATTTTTTCCATCACTGTATAGGATTCTCTCTACTTGAAAGAGAGGGCCGTGTCACTGAGGTTTTTATTTTTTTTTATTTTTTTTATTATAGTTATTATTGCACACAATACTTCCTTCCAGAGTTTCCATCAATTCAGCATACAAATTAACATTAGTTTACCAAATCTTTCTGGATACAATATTGTCTCAAAAATAAATCTGAGAAAAACATTCCTAATTTTATCTCTTTCTATCTACCCATCCCTATGCAAAAAAAAAAAAATTAGATTTATATCCTATTGACCCACTGTTTCCAGATCATATCAAATTAACATTCACTATTTCTCTTATGATATATTGCCCTCTCCCATAACACTAGAGTGTCTGCCTTTCTAATAAACTGATGCTTTGTTGGGGAATTTGGGTCTTTCCAACATTCCAACAGCTTCCTGGCACAGTATAGAAATCTTCCAACGGCAATTCTAAGATTTTCATCTGGACCTAGATCCTCAGTATAGCCCAGTATATATATAATTTTAATTTGTTAGGAATTGTAATATTGAACACTTCCCCCAACATAATTTACAATAGACCTCCAATATTCTCTAATGGAGGAGCATCCCCACATCATGTGTATTAGAGGTTTGGACTATATTGTAACTGCTGCATGCAATTGGCCAACGGCCGTACAATGCTGCGGTAACATCTTGCGGCCATTGGTCAATTTCCCATGTGTTACAATTTCACACCTAACACAGACGATTTTGGCACATAAAAAAGTGGCACTGAAAAACCTAGAGAGGCGTGAAAATTAACTCCAAGTACATATTTTCAAAGCAGCACAAGGGACTTTTGAAAATGTGAGGGAGAAAAAAAAAATATATATATATGTGATTGACCTTGATGTAACAGAAATTACTGTAGTTCTTGAATATGTCCCCCATTGTGTGCACAGACAACCATTTTTCAAATGATGGCTTCACAGTAAGAAAAGTAATGGAGCACTCACCCGATCAGCTTTCTGCAGTGGAGCTTCTCAAATCACGGTAAGTTTGTGAACGAGCAGGGAGGCGGTAGATGAAAACGGGGGGGAGTTCAGGCATCGGGCAGCCCGACCGCCTCCCTGCTCGTTCACCAACTTACAGTGATTTGAGAGGCTCCGCTGCAGCCAGCTGATCGGGTAAGTGCTCCGTTACTCTTCTTACTGTGAAGCCATTATTTGCCTTTTGTTTCACACGTGCAGCACCGCCAGCAGCTGTCTTCCACACTCCACTCTTATACCTTAAAGGGGTTCTCCCTTGTTTATACTGTTTTTGTTATTATGTTTGTGTGTTGTGTGTGTATAAGTATGTGTTTTTTTTATGTGTGTTGTGATTATGTATATATGTATTTTCTTACCTTTTGTGACGATCCGGAAGCTGGCCCCTTTTTCTTATAGTGGCTTGCAGTGCACCTCGGCCTCCGCCATGTTGTGTTTGGTAAGTGGGATGTCGGGGGGTGTGTTCTTGCTTCTGTCCTTCCTATCTTCTGACGTCCGAGGCAAACCTTTTCTTCCTGTTTGTTCCGTGGCTCAGCAACGAAACTGCGACCTCTTCTGGCGCATGCGCAGTTTTTTTTTTTTTTTTTTTTACCAATAAAGTTTTTTTTGTCTAATTGACAAACTGTCTGCGCTTGCACGAAGCTACGCTATTAGCGTAGACCTAACATACGCTACGCTGTTAGCGTAGCACTTGCGTACTCGCGCATGCGCAGGCAGTTTGTCAATTAGACAAACAAAACTTTATTAGTAAAAAAACAAACAAACTACCTGCGCATGCGCCGGAAGAGGTCGCAGATTCGTCGCTGAGCCATGGAAGAAACAGGAAGAAAAGATTTGCCTCGGACGTCAGAAGATAGGAAGGACAGAAGCAAGAACACACCCCCCGACATCCCACTTACCGAACACAACATGGCGGAGGCCGAGGTTACACAGCAAGCCACTGGAAGAAAAAGGGGCCAGCTTCCGGATCTTCACAAAAGGTAAGAAAATACATATATACATAATCACAACACACATAAAAAAAACACATACTTATACACACATAACACACAAACATAATAAAAAACAGTATAATCAAGGGAGAACCCCTTTAACACACCATAAGTTGGGATGAGATTGCGATATATACAATGACAGTGCCGGACCCTGTATTTTGTTGTGATGCTATACATTTTACAAATGAAATACACCAGAAACAAATACCACCTAGTAAGTAAACAATAAATCTCTATAAGTGAACCTTCCTTTGTAGCTTAAAACATCTGTGAGGTCAGGCGGACTTGTTTCATTTTTTTTATACCTTTGTTCCATGTCCTCGGCATCTGTTTTTAGGGCTGACTCTAGGGACATACTCGTTGGAAGACGTAACTGATGTGTCTGCCGGAAAAACATGAATGATTATCTGTTTGTTCGAACAGTTTTGTTATTTAAAGCTGTGAAATTGTCGACAACATCTGTGATCTACAAGGAATCTTTTTTGCGTTTTCTTTTTTTTTTTTTTTGCAGTAGATTTCATGTTCTCTTCCACATTGGGATTTCATGACAATTTCACTGACCCTAAAATCTGTTTGATTATCATTTCCAAAGGCTGGAAAACAACGGAGAAGAACTGTAGAGTAAAAGCATAATAGATACAAGGTAATTCTATTGCAGTGACATACATAGAAGTAACAGGGCTCTGTAGGTGCTGGGTTATGGTGCTGTGTTTTGCCACCCATCCAGGATAGCGGGGATAAGTGCTTGTGTAATGGGGATTTTTGGGGTGTCAATCTATATCCCTGTGGTCCCTTGTTGCCTCTTTGTGCTCGGCAGGCTGATCCTGAGCGTCAGATTTCTGTGGCACTGCCTTCACCCAACAAATCATCCACTGTATGGACGTGAGGTCCTGTTGCAAAGCTAACTTTGAACTACCTTTATATTGCATAGAGGAAAACAACCATGCATAACATATCAAACAGTATCGTATAGAATAGCACAAAATCAGACAAATGGAATGTGTATATAGGTCTCCCTAACCCACCCACAAGCACACCTGCAGCCCAATCTAATCTTCGTCCTAGCAGCTATTGGGTACCTTTAATTGGTGCACATTGAATAGATGGGGCCCACATAATATCCTGCTCCACCATGTTATTTGGACTCTCAAAATATCTGCAAATAGATTTCAAGGTCTTTTATTGGTATGGGAGTTCAGAGTGCCCTGTTGTGGGGCAGGAAAGAAGGGCTTCAGGCTTACCTTTACAAAAACCTATAGTCAGATCAGTCCAGCTTTACTTCTCTTTACTGCTAACAGGGATCTATCTAACTTGCTATCAGAACCTAGTGTTGTGTTACAAAGGGTTAAGAAAGAACTAAAATTCAGAAGGATCCCTTGTGCGGCAAATAACCATCATGTTGGCTCACAGTGGTATCCACACTGTGACCCTACAGATGTTACAATACCACAACTCCTAGCATGCCCGGACAGCCCTTTGCCGGTACGGGCATGCTAGGAGTTGTAGTTTTGAATAGCTGGGAGCCCACAGTTTTAAGGCCACTGATATAGAATATCATATTAATATAATAAATATAATATTCAAATAATATATATAATAAAATATCATAATAAAAAATATCATAATAAATAAGAGAAAGAGAATAACAAGACAATTCTACATCCATAACATTAATCTTGAGGTAGTCAGGAGTGGCTGGCATGTTATGGTCGCATTTGCAGAGCTTCATTTGGCATGGCATTACATGTTTGGAATTTGGCATGGCATTACATGTTTTTTCCTGCATTCTGCATCTTTTCACAATGAAGTTAGTAAAAAGTGCACGGTCGGAGGTGAGGGGTGAATAATTACCTCATTACAATAATATCACAGCGTGCAGATTAAATTACATTTGCAACATGTGAACGTTTTGTGGAGCGCTGTATAATTTATTACAGTTAATTACATTTTTTTTATGCTCATAGATATAATTTCATACAGCTAAGCATGATAGAGAATTCCCAAGTTAGCAATTTTACGCGACCGGCCTTATTCCTCGTAAACTGGGGTATCTGAAATGTAGAAATATTGGAGTCGCACCAAGGGTAGGAAATTTTACCATGTTGTGTTTGAGCAACTGATAATGCTGTATGATAGAACAATCCATGCATGTTAAAGGAGTACTCCAGCAGAAAACATCTTATCCCTTATCCAAAGGATATGGGATAAGATGTCTGATAACGGGGGTCCTGCTGCTGCGGCACCCCAGTCATCCAGAGCAAACTCCGCTCTGTGCCAGATGACTGGTGACTACAGCCGCCACTCCCTCTCCATTCATGTCTATAGGAGGAGGCGTGATGGCTACGTACTAGCTTCCGTGTTTGTCACGCCACGCCCCCTCTATTCGTGTCTATGGGAGGGGGCGTGGCATCATGAACACGGAAGCTCCAAGCTTTCAAGTTTCAGATGCCGCCGCTGCCGGCATGGAGATCGTGGGGGTCCCCAGCAGCGGGATCCCCATGATCAGACATCTTATACCCTATCCTTTGGATAGGGTATAAGATGCTTTCCAACAGAATACTCCTTTAATAGCTGTGGGAGAATTATTGTCTGAATGCCAGCTAGACTTTAGGGACTGCAGGTATGGGGGTACATTGTTATGGGGCACTGTTACTTAAATCAGCACTGTTATTTAAACAAACTTTGCAGAGATCAATACTAAAAGCGAATATAATTTTCTAATATATCTTATTAGAAAATGCTTCTTTCTCCTGTTATGAAGCTTGTTTCCTCTTCCCCCTCTATTGTGAGACTGTATTTCATTCCTAAAATTAGCTCAGCTTTGTCCTGTGTCTGCAAGACAAGTCTTTGGAGAGGGGAGGAGTTCCCCACCAGCTCTGGAAGAACTGCAAATTATAGATGAAGCCTGCAGAGCAGAAATCTGATTAAACATATTATATAAAAGTTACATAATGGTCAGAAATATTGCTGCTCCTTATCTACACACAGACACAGGACAACATAGGCCCCTTACACACTGCCGTTGCTCCCCGTCTAGAACGGCCATCAAAGTCTCTTTTTATTTCCCTGACTTTAACGGCCTTTCTCATGATGGGGAGCAACTGCAAACAATGGGTCCCGGCGGCTCCCATTTACTATTAAGGGGGCCGCTGGGTGCCGTTATGAATAGCGGGAGAAAAAGACGGCACAAGCAGTAATTTTTCTCCCGCTAATCTGCCTGGCTCTCCCGGCGACTGTCACATTGCCGTGCATTAACGGCAGTGTGAAATAAGCCTTATCCTGAAAAGTCAACTGTTATGACAGGTACGTTGATTCAGAGACATGAGTGTTCAGACCCTGACTGATCGATAGACTGAGCCAGAGAAGAGCGTGCTAACAAGACAAGCTTACTACAGAATGTAAGTCTATGGGACTGTGTAGCGCAGCGCATGCTCCCTCCCCCGCCATTCTAGTGAGCAGTTGGATGTAGCAAGATAAGGACAATTTTGCTGAATTTTTCATACTTTTTTTAGTATACGTTTTTGTTTGTGGTATACATTTGTACTAATTTGCATACTATTGCATATGTTTTAAACGCATAAGTTTTTTTGGTTAATAAGGCCTTTTTATTTTAGTAATATGTTAAACTATGTAAATGCTGTAAAAAAAAAAAAAGAAAGTATACTACACCATAGCACAGAATACGTCACTAATAGAAAAAAAAATATATATAACACAGCATACAATTGTTTTGTGGTACAGAAAAGTATTGCATGCAAAATATTTCAATACCACAAAAAAATCGTACACTAACATACAGGGGACAAAAACAGGTCCACACTGGCATACTTTTGGCAACTTTTACATAATGAAAACCTATAGATATACCACATCATACATTTAGGTACTGTTTACACGTACCTGGCTGCGTAGTGCTGTGGTATAGATGTGAACAATAGTGTTGCTCGCGAATATTCGCAATTCGAATATTATTCGCGAATATCGCATATTCGCGAATTCGCGAATTTCGCGAATATAGCGCTATATATTCGTAATTACGAATATTCTTTTTTTTTATTTTTATTTTTTTTTTTTTCTTCACAGTACACATCACAGTGATCGTCCCTCTCTGCTTCCAGCTTGTGTGGTGTAAAGAAGGCTGTAATACTACTGTGTGAGACTGACGTGCGGAAATTCGCATGTGCGGAAATTCGCATATGCAAAAATTAGCATATGCTAATTTTCGCATATGCGAATTTCCGCATGTGTTCATTTTGTATATGTTAATTTTCGCATACGCGAATATTCGCATATGCGAAAATAAAACGAGGGTATGACGATTATGCGAATATTCGCGAATATATGACGAATATTCGTCCATATATTCGCGAATATTCGCGAATTCGAATATGGCCTATGCCGCTCAACACTAGTGAACAAGCCCTTAAACGGGTATTCCACCCCCATGATCTCTGTGCAGCACCCTTGCCACATTCTAAACAGTATGTTTAGAATGCTGGGTATGCGTTATAAACATACTGTTTAGAATGCCGGGTGTGGCACAGAAATTTCTGGGGTCTGGGCAACGGGACCCCCACGATCAGACATCTTATCCCCTATCCTTTGGGATCCTAAAAGATATTCTATTGGCACATAATTTTTTATTGCGACCCATGGACTGGTTTGAGTGGCATTGGGGCCGCTCTGCCAGTGGGTCGTTCCCCCTGTGGGCACTGGCGTCGCGGCGGTGGTGGTCGCTGCCCAGTGCTACGCCATTTTATGCTAGGGACGTTAGGGGCCCAGTTTAAATAGGTGGCCTTGACATGGCGAGTGGGCTTTGTACTTTTTGATCAAAACGTATATACTAACAACCTGTTAGTTTTTGAAATTATGCTGAGAAGCAATTAGATCATTGGGCAAGATTGTAAATGTGCACCATGTCTGTTTTCTACCTGAATTCACATAATTTTTTATATTTTCTCTTGAGGTGCTATGAAAAAAAAATAAGAAGCTGTACTCACCTGTCCTGAACCCCACCCGCCGCTGTTCTGATAGCTCCCTGTCCTTAAAGGACATCTGCAGCGTAATTAACACTTATTCCCTATCCACAGGATAGGGGATAAGTGTTTGATCGCGGGGGGTCCGACCGCTGGGACCCCCTGTGATCTCCTGTACGGGGCCGCGGCAGTGCCGTGGCTCCCCCGTGCAGGGGGCGTGCCAGCCGCAGCATGACGTTGCGGTCGGCACGCCTCCTCCATACATCTCTATGGGAGAGGCGGGGAGGCAGTGTTCCTGCCTCCCCGTCTCCCCCATAGAACTGTATTGGGACGGGGAGGAGACGGGGCGTCACCGTCGACCTCTAGGTCGACGCTACGCGCCTTAGCGCTCACTATGAGCGCTAATGGCGGTGCCCTGTAAGGTAGATCTCGGGGGGTCCCAGTGGTCGGACCCCCCGCGATCAAACACTTATCCCCTATCTTGTAGATAGGGGATAAGTGTATATTGTGCTGCAGTTGTCCTTTAACTTCTCGCCTGCTTCCTGGTTCCTGTAACACATTGAACCCACTAGTTATATACATTTCCTTTTTGGTGTTGTATGTGTCTAATATATGATTTATGGCTATGCCGTACTTTTGACTTAGACTTGGTTATTATTACTGCATAGCCATCATTTTGCCAGGTTTACCTTGTTCCAAATCCATATGGTGGACTGTTTTTAGAGATCATACATGACAATCCCAGATATTACTTACCAGATGAGCACTTTTTAAACATACAAGACCGCTCATTAATAAACTACTGCAGTCTACAGCCATCTGTGTAATTCACTAATTGGAAAATACATGTATGTATTATCCATCATTCACTGGAGGGGAACATATGGCCTCAGTAGGAAAAAGATCAGGAAAGAAAAAATATTAACACTCTTCTGTATTTCTCCATTCATCCAAGCATCGGAATTCCCTAAAGATACAATTCAGGAACAGATGTTGGCCTGTCGAGCATAAGTATAGGAAGATCCTAATAAGCATCTTCCAATAAAAGCCTATGGCTACCACGGCTCTAAATATATCCCATCAAATGGGAAGAAATGTATCGCAGCAAGTCTTGAGATTTGAAAGTCAAAATTATACATGTAAGCAAAAAGTAAAAAACTAGAGATGATCCACATGTCTCTTCCAAGTAGTCCTGGTATTGTTAGGATGTAAACTCAGTAGCAACAGCTATATCCACCATTCATTCATAAAGATGGCTGGGCTTGTATCATGTGACAATCCATGATGAATATCATCTGCTGTCATCGATGGATCACCCCCTTGGTCATCGCATCAGGATAATCTGAAGCAAAGAAATGTCCATTACTTGTAAATGCAGTTGTGCTTCGGGGTGGCTTAAAGGGGTACTCCAGTGGGAAAAAAAAAATTTAAACTGACTGGTGCCAGAAAGTTAAATAGATTAGTAAATTACTTCTATTTAAAAATATTAATCCTTCCTGTACTTATCAGCTGATGTATGCTCCACAGGAAGTTCTTTTCTTTTTGAATTTCCTTTCTGTCTGACCACAGTGCTCTCTGCTGACACCTCTGTCCATGTCAGGAACTGTCCAGAGCAGGCAGGATAGGCTTGCTATAGGGGATTTGCTCCTGCTCCGGACAGTTCCTGAGATGGACAGAGGTGTCAGCAGAGAGCACTGTGGTCAGACAGAAAGGAAATTCAAAAAGAAAAGAACTTCCTGTGGAGCATACATCAGCTGATAAGTACTGGAAGGATTAAGATTTTTAAATAGAAGTAATTTAAAAGTCTGTTTTAACTTTCTGGTACCAGTTGAGTTAAAAAAAAAATTATATATATATATATATATATATATATATATATATGTTTTCCACCAGAGTACCCCTTTAAGGATTCCATGCGCCTTAGACCAAAGTTGGCCAACTTTGCTGAAGTGTCTAAAGTGTATGGCAACCTCCCAAGTCCCCCCCAGCAAATGATGTTGGAGGGAAGGGTCAGGCATTTTGGATTTTTACACCCTGACCCTATAGATCTGGGAGAGATAAGCTTCTGCCAAAGTTCCTTGTGCTGTGGCTTACCCCTCCCCATAGCGGAAAGATGAAAGCTAGATCAGAAGAGATAGCTATTGGCAGAACAAAACATTCGACCAACATTTATTGAAACTGTATGGTCACTTTTACACGGGTGACAGGCTTGCAGGTTCTTATAATAAAGGAGAAGCAGAAGCCTAGCAATGGCCTCAGATCCAGTAGTATCCAGCATTCTGAGCATTTTGTTCAGAACGCTCGGGGCTGGAGGCCATGATCGTGATGTGACGCCCCCTTGTGCCATGATGCCATGCGATTTCCATTCATATATATTAGGGATTGACCGATTATTGGTTTTGCTGATATTATCGGCTGATATCCACGATTTTTGACGTTATCGGTATCGGCAATTACCTTGCCGATAATCCGACAATGTCCCGCCCCCCGCATCGCCCCCCCCGCACCGCCACCGCACGCCGCCCCCATTGCCTCCCCTATCCCCGGTTTTATAATTACCTGTTCCCGGGGTCTGGGGCCCGCTCTACTTCTGGCTCCTGCTGCGTCCTGCATTACGTTGTGTGCTGCGCAGCGCAGTGACGTCCTCAATGTGACGTCACCGTCAGTGCGCACATGACAGCTCAGGACGGGAGCCAGAAGTAGCGCGGACCCCGGGAACAGGTAATTATAAAACCGGGGATAGGGGAGGCAATGGGGCAGCGGCGGTGGGGGAGGCAATGGGGCAGCGGCAGTGGGGGCGCTTTAAATCAATGATCTGCAGCGGCTTCTTCAGGCCAGGGGGGGGGGGGGGGGGGGGAGAAATAGCCGATAACTTATACTGGAATATCGGTATAAGGCTACAGATTATTGGTATCGGCCTTAAAAAACAATATCGGTCAATCCCTAATGTCTATGACACGCCCACTTCCATAGACATGAATGGAGAGGGCATGATATGGCATCATGAGGGGTGTTTTTTTAAAACACCGGGTGCTGCGGGAGATCGCGGGGGCCTCAGCAGCTGGACCCACGTGATCAGATATCTTATCCCCTATCCTTTGAATAGGGGATAAGATGTCTAGCAGCGGAGTACCCCTTCAACAGAAATATTCAGAAATAAGAATGGTCTGGGGAACACGACAAGGTGCCGGGTTATTTTTTGGCTTCTAAATTCCCCTGTTGAGTGTGTTTGGGATATGCTGGAAAAACCCAACAATGGTGGCCATATCTCCCAACTTACAGGACTGGCCAGATACCACAAGATCCCTTCAGATATCTGAAGCTGATGGGGTGACACATCATTGGACAGTTTTAATGTTATGGCTGATGATTGTATATGTCACATAGGCGAGAGTTCTATAAAGCTTTACTCCATAGACAAAGCAGTGTTGTGCTTCCATACCCCGAGCATCAATAACAGTTATTGCATGTGTGGCTCTCCGATCAGGGCTGCGGTAACATAAAAGAAAATTATTCTCAGCATTTCAGGAGCCATTGGCTTTGCTGTTGCAATAAAATGGCACAAAACAAAGTCATATATATTGTCGAAAGTGATGGTGCGCAGTGGCCTTTAAAACTCTCCAGAGTCGTCAATCTCCTGCCTCGGGGTGTTTGTCGCCATTGACAAGGGAATAAAATGGCTTCCTCATAAAATATGTCTTATTGTTGTTGCGGTAAGTTGTGGCCCCGCTGCTAGGGCTTTATCTGTAATGAATTAGTTTACTGCTTTCTCTGCACTTTATTCATCTCTTTCTTCGATGAGATCATTGTACGGCAGAGGCTTTGGCTAATTCTACAAATGTAAAACTGTCTGAGAAAATGAGATTTGTTATAAGATTGGAGATTTACGGACAACTCATGTGACATTTATTCAAGACAACACATGAGGCTAAATGGCTGTGTTGTGAGATTATTATAATGCTGCTTTTCCTTATTTGGGAAATGTCTATTTCCTGTTGGAGTTACTTCCCTCCAACTACAAGTCCCAAGTTGTTTGTAAGTGTGAGGTCACTGTTCTCCCTCCCACACATCAGTCACCTCACCCTTTGCAGCACAGTTGAGCTATGTGTGCTGTTCATGAAACTACAATTCCCTGCAGCCCTGTGGAGAATGATCTCCTTCCCACACAGCAGTCGCTCCACCCATTGAAGCAGACAGGCTCCCTTCCAACACCTGACTAGTGATGTAATGTCTCGGGACACACTGCAACTTGGGAAAAGATAAGACAACATTAATTTTGTATGCTGCTAAAAATGAACATCAGGGAAAAGATTACATAAGAATTGTAAGCTCAGCCATAAAACACAGGTACAGACACTATATTATGAACTACACTAACTTTACAGCCCATGTAGCAAAGTCAAATAAAAATAATACTGTAATCCTGGAACACCTTTTTAAGGTGCCCATACACATTAGGCTAGGTTCACATCAGTGTTTTGCTCTGACATGTTAGGGTCCATTCCTTTTTTTTTTTGAACCTCAAAGGGTCGGAGCACAATATTTACTTTGAATTGACTTCCCCTAAGTGTGCGGTCATACCTAGAGATGAGCGAATCGAAGTTGACGAACCCGAATTCGCTACGAATTTCATGAAAAATTCGATTTGCAACGAATACGAATATCGCCGCGATTCTATCGCGCAAATCGCTTCATTAAACTCCATTTTACTGCGTTCCAGGCTATTGGGGACCTAAGATGGCGGATCCATATGTGAGTACATGGGGCAGGGGATTATGGGAGGGCGGGAAACAGCGGCGGGAATGAAGGTAGGCGGGCTGACCCTGAATCACATGTGAGATGCAGCCTATCAGTGTTCACTGACCCCTGTGATGTCACCGGCCCTATATAATCGGTGGCCATCTTGCCTCTCTTCATTTCATCTATGCACTCAGATGGAGAGGACGGGACTGTGTGTGTGTGAATAGCTCATACCACAACGTTACACTGCAACTGCTAGTCACATCAGCATTAGGGAAAGGCAGGAGTGCAGAGTGCTGTGCTGTTACACTGAGAAGGATCATTGATTGCTAAACCTCCTATTCACGTTATTGAGCATTGCAGCAGAGAGGGGCAGATAACTGTCAGCTGCCTCATACAGATCTCCAAGCTGCCTGGACTTTCTGAAGCATCTTATCTCTTCATTGTTCAGCCCAATTGAGTTTATTTTTATTTGCTCCACAAAACTTCTGCTGCTCAGAATTGTGTGACAGAGTGAAATTTAGGGTTTAATCCCTGGATTTTTTTTTTTGTGGTGCTGCACTGTTGGGTCCTGCTGCTGTTCAGAAATATGGGATTGTTCAGTGGACTGTAGTGTGTTTGCACCATTTTGAACCTGTTAATCTGTCAAGGGGCTACATACTGTGCAAGTCCAAACAATACTATTCACCGGCTGTTTTTTTTTTTTTTTAACAGTTTTTTCTGCGTATAGTTACGCATATATAACTGCCCTCATCAGTGCATACCGCATAGGTACATGCAAGTATTGTACCATTTAGCACCTGTTAAGCTGTCAAGGTGCTCCATACCGTCAATGTCCAAACAATAGTATCCACCGGCTGGTGTTTTACAAAAATACCGAGTTTTTTCTGCTAATAGGCATATTACTGCCCTCATCAGTGCATACCGCATAGGTACATCCAAGTATTGTACCATTTAGTAGCTGTTAAGGTGCTCCAAACCGTCAAAGTCCAAACAATAGTATCCACCGGCTGGTGTTTTACAAAAATACAGAGTTTTTTTCTGCTAATAGGCCCTCATCAGTGCATACCGCATAGGTACATCCAAGTATTGTACCATTTAGTACCTGTTAAGCTGTCAAGGTGCTCCAAACCGTCAAAGTCCAAACAATGGTATCCACCGGCTGGTGTATTACAAAAATACAGAGTTTTTTCTGCTAATAGTTAGGCATATTACTGCCCTCATCAGAGCATACCGCATAGGTACATCCAAGTATTGTACCATCTAGTACCTGTTAATCTGTCAAGGGCCTACATACTGTTTAAGGACAGCCGTACGTAATCACCTGCTGCTGTTGTAGACAAATACTGTTTAAAGAGTAGTGTAGCGTATTGTAATACCCTCATAAACGCACAAAGTATGTCAGGCAGAGAAGTGCCAGGATGTGCACAGAGTAGTGGCAGAGGCCTTAATACTTCAGGCAGAGTTAGCAGACTTGGGGCGAGTGGCAGCAGGAGTCGCAGCGAGAGGCCTGAGCTCCCGTTATCAGCCAGCGGTCGTGTCTCCACTAGCAACCCATCTTCCGTCGTCGATTAGTTAACACGCTCATCCACATCATCACAAGTGACATCTGACACCCCAGTCAACAGTCGGTGGCTTCCTCAGACACAACCCTCAGTTGGCATGGCCCGGGAGCAGTCCGTGTCCTCCCATTGCCTTTGTCCTATGCTGTTCCCTCTCCTAAAGAAGTATCTTATGCTGTGGGTTCAGATCCACTATTTACTGAGGATGATCTAATAGAGGACAGTCAGCAGCTACTGGACAGCCAAGAAGGGGAGGAGACATGCGCCGCTTGCTCCGCTAGGCGGCCAGTAGTGATGCGGAGAGTGATGTGGGAGGCGGTGTTGCAAGTGTTCAGGGTCCTGAAGCAGACACTGTTGGGGAACCTGAGGAGGACATCAGTGACGTGCATACAACTGTTGATGATGATGATGAAGCCGATCGCAATTGGGAGCCGGGTGCAGAAGGGGCTTCATCATCATCAGGAGCAGAGAGTTGCAGGTTGCCCTTGAGGCAGCAAGGCGGCAGCATGGTTGGCAGTCAGCGTGGTGGCAGTAGTGGAAATTCAGGTGCCAAACGTGCCCGGGAAAGACCACCTGCTTCGCGGCAGCCTACCTTTCCGGGAGGTAGTGGAACAGGGGTTCCTGGAGATGGCGCCAGTAGCAGTCAATTAGTGCGGACTGCGGGTGGGAAAATCAGCTACTCGGCGGTGTTGAAGTTTTTCATAAGGCATCCGGAGGAGGTTCACGTAGCCACATGCAAGATCTGTCGGCAGAAGGTGAAGCGTGGCCAGGGTCCCAATGTCGGCACCACGGCCCTGCGTCAACACATGCTTCGCCACCATAAAGCGGCCTGGGAGAACCGTGGCTCCGATGTAGTGGTCCAGCCTGCTGCATCACCCAGTGGCCATCCGCTCCCTCCTTCATCCAGCCAAGGCTCCACCACCTCAGCCGAAGGGAGCTGTGTGTCAAACCCTCCTTCTGTCGCTCCTGCTTCTCCCGCTTTTAGTCAGCCATTCCGCCAACAATCCATCGGCGAAGCCATGTCCAAGAGACAACAGTATGCGCCCACTCATCCAACGGCGCAGAAGTTGAATGTGGTCCTGTCCAAGTTGCTGGTGTTGCAGTCCCTCCCTTTTCAAGTGGTGGACTCTGCACCTTTCAGAGAATTGATGGCTTGTGCCGAGCCGAGGTGGAGAGTCCCAAGCCGTCATTTCTTTGCGAAGAAGGCAGTACCAGCCCTGCATAAGTTTATACAAGAGAAGGTGGGCCAGTCCTTGAGCCTGTCGGTGTGTTCAAAAGTGCACGGCAGCGCCGACGTGTGGAGCTGTAACTACGGGCAGGGACAATACTTGTCTTTTACGGCTCACTGGGTAAATGTGGTTCCTGCACAGCCACAACAGCAACTTGGACAGGTCACACCGCTTCCTCCTCCACACTCTCGCTCCCAGGCAGTTGGTCCTGTTACAGTGTGCGACGCCGCCTCCTCATGCTCCACCGTGTCCTCGGCCTCCACTGCACGTCCAAATCTCGGTGGCCATTCATCGTACCATGTGTGTAGGGCACGGCGGTGTCAAGCTGTTCTTCACATGGTTTGCCTTGGCGAACAGAGTCACACAGGGGAGGAACTGCTAAAGTTCATTCGTAAAGAAATCCGAGTATGGCTTACTCCACGAAATCTGGAAATGGGAACCATGGTGTCAGACAACGGGAAGAACATTGTGTCCGCACTGCGACAAGGAAGTGTGAAACATGCGCCCTGCATGGCACACGTGTTGAATCTGGATGTCAAGCACATCCTCAAGTCTTCACCCCATTTGCAAAACATCCTGAAAATGGCAAGGAAACTGTGCATGCACTTCAGCCACTCGTACACCGCCAAGCACACCTTCCTTGAGCTGCAGCGTCAGAACGGTATCCCACAACATAGTCTTATTTGTGACGTTACCACACGTTGGAATTCCACCCTCCATATGTTGGACAGACTATACGAACAAAGAAAAGCCATCACTGATTTCTTGATGATCCAAGCAGATAGGAGTACTCCTCTGTGTAACTTCAATGTGAACCAGTGGCAGCTCGTACGTGACACCTGCCGTTTGCTGAGGCCCTTTAAGGAAGCCACATTATGTGTGAGTCGCCTGGATTACGCCATGAACGACGTAATTCCACTCCTACATTTCCTACAACAAATGATTGAAACCATGGCTGGTTACGGCAATGGAGACGTTGCGCCTACATCTCAAGGCTACATGAGCCCTGTGGGGGCTGAACTGGAGGAGGAGGATGATGAGGGGCAGTGTGGAGCACAGTTTAGGTTGGATGAGATGGCTGGTGTTTCAAGTCTTCGGACAGGAGAGGAGGAGCAGGAGCAGCCAGAGGAGCTGGAGGGTTATGAGGAAGTTGAGACAGAGGACCCAGACACACCGTGGCAGTATGCAGTGGAGATAGAGGCAGGTAGTCCCTCGAGTCACTGGCGCAAATGGCACGATGCATGCTCAGTTGCTTGCGTAGTGACCCCCGAATTGTCAAAATTCGTCAGCGGGATGACTTCTGGATCTCCACCTTATTAGACCCTCGCTACTGTCCCAAAATGGGGGCCTTTTTTACACCCACTGAGAGGGAGGACAAACTGACCTACTACAGAGACATTCTACGTAGTCAGTTGGCTGATGCCTATCAGCCACATGGTCCATCCACTCGCAGGTCTGACTCGGGGGGCCCTCTCACCTTCCACTGCCATGGCTGCTGGGGAGGGGAGGGGTGGGAGGAGCAGTACCAGCTCAATCAGCAGCAGCCTGAGTCTACAGTCGCTGATGAGTAGCTTTCTTCACCCGCATAGTGAAGCAACTCATCAGCAGCAGGTAGACATGGATCAGGACCTTAACCAGCAGGTGGTGGCATACCTTGACATGGCCATACCAACAACCATTGAAGATCCGCTGGACTTCTGGGCAGCCAAACTTGATTTATGGCCACAACTAGCAGAGTTTGCCCTGGAAAAGCTGTCCTGCCCGGCCAGTAGTGTGCCATCAGAGCGGGTGTTTAGTGTGTCCGGGGCCATAGTCACCCCAAGGCGAACTCGTCTGTCCACCAAAAATGTGGAGAGACTAACGTTTGTCATGATGAATGAGGGATGGATCAGCCAGGATTTCCAGCCACCAATGCCAGATGCCTCAGAGTAGATTGACTAAGCTGCTACACCAACATTTCCCAATAACCCTCTTGGGTTATCAATTAGGGTTATGCAACACTCTTTGGTACTGCGATTGCCTGCTCCTGGCTCATCCTGTGTCTTTCAGGAACTACTTGCCTCACTGATGCTTCTGGCCTTGGGCCTTTAATTTTTGGATATTTAGCAGTAGCTAAATACATGCTTAATGCAAATTTCAACATTCATCTTTAAATGTAAGGGGTTGGTTAGGAAACCCTCTTGGGTACTGTGATTGCCTGCTCCTGGCTCATCCTGTGTCTTTCAGGAACTACTTGCCTCACTGATGCTTCTGGCCTTGGGCCTTTAATTTTTGGATGTTTAGCAGTAGCTAAATATATGCTTAATGCAAATGTCAACATTGATCTTTAAATGTAAGGGGTTATGAAATCCTCTTGGGTACTGTGAATGCCTTCTCCATACTCATTCTGTGTCTTTCAGGAACTACTTGCCTCCCTGCCCTCAGGCATTGGGCCTTCAATTTTTGGATGTTTAGCAGTAGCTAAATACATGCTTAATGCAAATTTCAACATTGATCTTTAAATGTAAGGGGTTGGTTATGAAACCCTCTTGGGTACTGCGAATGACTGCTCCTGACTAATTCTGTGTCTTTCAGGAAATAATGGCCTCCCTGATGCCTCAGGCCTTGGGCCTTAAATTTTTGGAAGTTTAGCAGTAGCTAATACATGCTTAATGCTAATTTCAACAATGATTTTTAAATTCTCGGCGCTCTGCTAGGGCCTTCTCCTACTCCGCTGGGGCCGATCCGAGGACAAACTAAACCATCCAATCGGTAGTAGAGACATGCGGTGTGTACAAAGGGCAGGGACTTAATGAACCCGAGCTTATGACCGGCGCTTAGTTGTGATTCTTCTTTCCTGGCAAATAATTGCAATCCCTGATCCCTATCGGGAAGGGGGTTCAGCGGGTTACCCGCACCTGTCGGTGAAAGATAGACACACGCTGGTCCGTTCAGTGTAGCGCGCGTGCAGTCCCGGACATCTGAGAGCATAACACACCTGTTATTGCTCGATCTCGCGAGTAATCGTGCAATGTAAGGGGTTATTAAAGGGGTACTCCGGTGAAAACCTTTTTTCTTTTAAATCAACTGGTGGCAGAAAGTTAAACATATTTGTAAATTACTTCTATAAAAAAATCTTAATCCTTCCAGTACTTATTAGCTGCTGAATGCTACAGAGGAAATTCCTTTCTTTTTGGAACACTGATGACATCACAAGCACAGTGCTCTCTGCTGATATCTCTGTCCATTTTAGCAACCATGCATAGCAGATGTATGCTAAGGGCAGCATGGTGGCTCAGTGGTTAGCACTGCTTCCTTGCAGTGCTGGGGACTTGGGTTCAAATCCCACTAGGGACAACAATAAATAAAGTGTTTTTATTATTATAACAACGTCAGCAGAGAGAACTGTGCTCGTGATGTCATCAGAGAGCATTCCAAAAAGAAAAGAATTTCCTCTGTAGTATTCAGCAGCTAATAAGTACAGGAAGGATTAAGATTTTTTAATAGAAGTAATTTACAAATATGTTTAACTTTCTACCACCAGTTTATTTTAAAGAAAAAAGGTTTTCACCGGACTACCCCTTTAACCCCTTCATGACCCAGCCCATTTTCACCTTCATGACCTGGGCATTTTTTGAAAATCTGACCACTGTCACTTAAACATTAATAACTTTGGAATGCTTTTACTTATCATTCTGATTCCGAGATTGTTTTTTCGTGACATATTCTACTTTATGTTATCGGAAAAATTTCACTGATATTTGTATCCTTTCTTGGTAAAAAATCTAAAAATTTCATGAAAATTTAGAAAATTTTGCATTTTTCTAACTTTGAAAGTCTCTGCTTGAAAGGAAAATGGATATTCCAAATAAATTACATATTGATTCACATATACAATATGTCTACTTTGTGTTTGCATTAAAAAATTGACAAGTTTTTACTTTTGGAAGACACCAGAGGGCTTCAAAGTTCCGCAGCAATTTTCCAATTTTTCTCAAGATTTTCAAAATCGTAATTTTTCAGGGCCCAGTTCAGGTTGGAAGTGGATTTTAAGGGTCTTCATATTAGAAATACCCCATAAATGACCCCATTATAAAAACTGCACCCCCCAAAGTATTCAAAATGACATTCAGTAAGTGTTTTAACCCTTTAGGTGTTTCACAGGAATAGCAGCAAAGTGAAGGAGAAAATTCTAAATCTTCATTTTTTACACTCGCATTTTCTTGTAGACCCAATTTTTGAATTTTTACAAGGGGTAAAAGGAGAGAAATCACCCTAAAATTGGTAACCCAATTTCTCTTGAGTAAGAAAATACCTCATATGCGTATGTCAAGTGTTCGGCGGGCGCAGTAGAGGGCTCAGAAGGGAAGGAGCGACAATGGGATTTTGGAGAGTGAGTTTTTCTGAAAGGGTTTTTGGGGGGCATGTCCCATTTAGGAAGACCCTATGGTGCCAGAACAGTGGACCCCCCCCACATGTGACCCCATTTTGGAAACTATACCCCTCATGGAATTTAATAAGGGGTGCAGTGAGCATTTACACCCCACTGGCGTTTGACAGATATTTGAAACAGTGGACTGTGCAAATCAAAAATTTTATTTTTCATTTTCACAGACCACTGTTCCAAAAATCTGTCATACACCAGTGGGGTGTAAATGCTCACTGCACCCCTTATTACATTCCGTGAGGGGTGTAGTTTCCAAAATGGGATCACATGTGGATATTTATTGTTTTGCGTTTGTCAGAACTGCTGTAACAATCAGCCACCCCTGTGCAAATCGCCTCAAATGTACATGGTGCCCTCTCCCTTCTGGGCCTTGTTGTGCGCCCCCAGAGCACTTTGCGCCCACATATGGGGTATCTCCGTAGTCGGGAGAAATTGCGTTACAAATTTAGAGGGTCTTTTTTCCCTTTTACCTCTTGTGAAAATGAAAAGTATAGGGCAACACCAGCATGTCAGTGTAAAAAATTTATTTTTTTACACTAACATGCTGGTGTAGACCCCAACTTCACCTTTTCATAAGGGGTTAAAGAAGAAAAATCCCCCAAAAATTTGTAAGGCAATTTCTCCCGAGTACGGCGATACCCCATATGTGTCCCAAAACTGTTGCCCTGAAATACGACAGGGCTCCAAAGTGAGAGAGCGCCATGCGCATTTGAGGCCTGAATTAGGGATTTGCATAGGGGTGGACATAGGGGTATTCTACGCCAGTGATTCCCAAACAGGGTGCCTCCAGCTGTTGCAAAACTCCCAGCATGCCTGGACAGTCAATGGCTGTCCGGCAATACTGGGAGTTATTATTTTGCAACAGCTGGAGGCTCCGTTTTGGAAACAGTAGCGTACCAGACGTTTTTCATTTTTTGGGGGGAAGGGGGCTGTGTAGGGGTATGTGTATATGTAGTGTTTTTTACTTTTTATTTTAGGTTAGTGTTAGTGTAGTGTAGTGTTTTTAGGGTACAGTCACATGGGCAGAGGTTCACAGCAAGTTTGCCGCTGGAAGTTTGAGCTGCAGCGCAAAATTTGCGCCATCTCAAACTTGCAGCACTCACTGTAAACCTCCGCCCATGTGAGTGTACCCTGTACATTCACATTGGGGGGAGGGGGAAAACATCCAGCTGTTGCAAACTCCGAGCATGCCCTTTGGCTGTCCGTGCATGCTGGGAGTTGTAGTTTTGCAACAGCTGGAGGCACACTGGTTTGGAAACACTAAGTTAAGTAATAAACTTTCAAGTGTTTTGCAACCAAACTTAGTGTTTCCAAACCAGTGTGCCTCCAGCTGTTGCAAAACTACAACTCCCAGCATGCATGGTCTGTCAGTGCATGCTGGGAGTTATAGTTTTGCAACAATTGCAACAGCTGGAGGCACTGAGGTAGGAAACGGACAATGTTTCCCAACTAGTGTGCCTCCAGTTGTTGCAAAACTACAACTCCCAGCATGCCCAGACTGCCAAGGCATGCTGGAAGTTGTAGTTCGGCAATATCTGAAAGATCAGATGTTGCCGAACTACAACTTCCAGCATGCTTGGGCAGTCTGGGCATGCTGGGAGTTGTAGTTTTGCAACATCTGGAGGTCCACAGTTTGGAGACCACTGTATAATGGTCTCCAATCTGTGCTCTTCCAGATGTTAGAGAACTACAACTCCCAGCATGCCTGGACAGACTGAGCATGCTGAGATGTGTAGTTTTGCAACATCTGGAAGAGCACAGATTGGAGACCATTATACAGTGGTCTCCAAACTGTGGACCTCCAGATGTTGCAAAACTACAACTCCCAGCATGCCCAGAAAGCCAAAGGCTTTCTGGGCATGCTGGGAGTTGCAGTTTTGAAACTCTCAGAGGCAGCAGTGAGATCGCTTTACGGCGATCTCACTGCTGCCAATGAAGATGCCGCACTGCTGCCGGAAACTCACCTCCGGGACGCAGCGCCGCCTGGACCGCATGGAGGACGCCGGGACCGCTCGGGACACCGCTCCGACGGGTAAGTGACGCCGGGGGACGGGTCAGGGACACTTAGCAGAGCGGTGTGTGTCCCGATCCCCGTTATCGGAACTCACACACCGCGCTGCTAAGTATTCTGATAGCGAAACGCTGCTATCAGCTAGTCAGATTTGACCAGCTGATAGCAGCGATCGCTGGGGGGGGGGGGAGGGGGACGAAACCCCCCGTGGTCGCTTGGTAAGATGGCTGGCTATCAGTGATAGCCACCATCTTTCCGGGCGCTGCGGGATGCCGCGAGTAGCGGCAGTAATGTCCATGACGTACCTGTATGTCATGGGTCGGGAACACCTTGCCACCCATGACGTACAGGTATGTCATAGGTCGGGAAGGGGTTAAAGCCTCTTGGGTACTGCTGATGCCTACTCCTGACTGCTCCTGTGTCTTTCAGGAAGTACTTGACTTCCTGATGCTTCTGGGCTTGGGCCTTTAATTTTAGGATTTTTGAAATAAATACATACATGCTTAATTAAAATTTCAACATTTATGGTGCAATGTATGGGGTGAATAAACACTCTTGGGTAGTGTTTTTTTCAAATTTTCTGATAATTATCACAGTAATAAACTTGAATTTTCCACAATAATAACCATTACACCATTAAACGATTGTGTAATTTTTTAAGTAAATTTTTTTTTTAAATACGCAGAGGGATGAACTCTGCTTCTTTATTTCATACAAAATTCTTTTATAGAAGAATGTCTTTTGGTGGTCCACCGTCCTGCATTATAGAGTCTTCTGGACTCTTGGATATGCGCTTGTTCTTAAACAAAGGTACAAAAACCAAAAATGGCTGGTCAGGGCTATGGAGACGTTGCCTCATCCAAGCTGTGTCATTAAGCCACTATATGGTGTCCTCATGTTTCAGCTTCATCCAAGCTGTGTCATTCAGCCACTATATGGTGTCCTCATGCTTCAGCCTCATCCAAGCTGTGTCATTCAGCCACTATATGGTCTCCTCATGCTGCCAACACCTCCACACTGTGCCATTCAGCCACTATATGGTCTCTTCATGCTGCCAACACCTCCACACTGTCATTCAGTCACTATATGGTGTACTCATGCTTCAGCCTCATCCAAGCTATGTCATTCAGCCACTATATGGTGTCCTCATGTTGCCAACACCTCTACGCTGTCATTCATTCACTATATGGTCTCCTGACACTGATGCCACCTCCAGGCTCTGTCATTGTGCTGCTGTGCGGCAGTGATTCTAAAAGCGATGCCGGTAATCTGCATGTTATTCTGAATAACAGTATTATTTCACTAACCCAGCACACTCCATATGCGTTTTAGAACACAGCAAAGTGTTCTATACCCCTATAGAGGCTGTATGTAGGCTACAAATAGCCTTTTATAATATGGATTTGCCGCAAAAAAATTCGGATCGAAACAAACTGTTCCAGAAAATTCGGCAAATCGGCTGAATCGAATTTTTGAAAAGTTCGCTCATCTCTAGTCATACCCCTTGTGGCTGTGTTAATTGTGGCCCTGCCCAAGGCTGCCACATATTGGGCAGCACAATACGTGTTAGAGACAGCTGGCCGGCAACTGCACTTTACTCTACAAAACCCTGATACAGTTTTAAAACAACGGAAGAAAAAAACTTTTTACTGGAGGTGGTGCTCTACTGTGTGAAATTGTCAGATCCCAGTGGCACTCGCAAGTTCCTCTTTATAATTTTATTCATAGATACATGCAGTGTTCCAGACATCTTATCACATCGAGTATAGACGCCAGTACAGTTGTTTTTTGCTTCCTGACTCTTCAACAGACCCACGAAGGCAAGAAACAGCTGTAACCACTCATAAGAAGATACTAGTATTACACAGTAAATGGCACATTTTACAATGGGATCCAGAAGGTTTAGGGGGTATTAGGGGGAACTATAAGATACAGAGAAGAGTAGCTATCACTAACTTAAATTTCCCTAATCCCCCCTTCTCATCTGTCCCTGACACTACCTACGTCTATCCCTGTATTTATTTAATTCAAATTCCCCATAAAAATACCTTTTTCCAACCAGCTTCGGTAGCTCAGAGTTGAGCAGTCTCCGGAGGGCAGGAAGTGGGCGGCCCCGGCCGGCATGACTTCATCTGAAGCCTGGCCGGGGATCGCTTCCGCCCGTCTTCCTGTATGCTGCGCTCCCACTCAGGAGTAGTGTTGCTCGCGAATATTCGCAATACGAATTTTATTCGCGAATATCGCATATTCGCGAATTCGCGAATATTCGCGAATATAGCACTATATATTCGTAATTACGAATATTGTTTTTTTTTTTTTTTTACAGTACACATAACAGTGATCATCCCTCTCTGCTTCCAGCTTGTGTGGTGTAAAGAAGGCTCTAATACTACTGTGTGAGACTGGTGTGCGAATTTTCGCATATACGAAAATTTGCATATGCTAATTTTCGCATATGCGAATTTTTGCTTGCTCATGTTTTTATATATGCACATTTTCGCATGCGCGAATATTTGCATATACGAAAATAAAAAGTGAATATTCGCGAATTCGAATATGGCCTATGCCGCTCAACACTACTCAGGAGCGCGCATGCAGGTGTTTTACAGGGCAGGGAGATATTAAGGGGGCGGGGATATTCAAATTTTACATGCCGCGCGCTGTGCTCGCTCTTTGCCTGTTTCATACACAGGCAGAGAGCGAGCTGTGCATGAGCATTTTGGACCACGCTGGACTGCGCTGCCCGGCCAGCAGTGGTCTGAACATTCTCAACGTAAGGGGGTGAAAAGCATTCCTGAGTCATGTAGGGTGACACCTAGTGGCCAGGTTTTCTAATGTGAAAAAAACAGTTAAAAATTTTTTTATTAGACAAATATATTAGAAATGTGTTAATTTTAGCATAATCTTTTTAATAAAAAAAATTTACTTTATGGTGAGTACCCATTTAAAACTCAGTCAAATATATTGTTCCTCCTGTTTGCACTAACCTCCCTTGCCAAAAGGGTAAGTAGACTATAAACTGACTACAAGGTGTCTCCCCTGCAGTGATTGACTGTAGTCTTTTAGTAAGCCTGGCAATAAGTGTTCTGTTTCTCTGCAGCACCTCCACTGGGAAAAACAAGTATTACACGGTGATAAAGCAAATCAATGGGTTGTCTGTATGATGCAAGACAGGACATGGAGTAGGAGACACTCTTAGTAACCACTCTGGCCAAGAAATGAGGATCCTAAACAGGGCACCCCCACTACTAACTCAGAACTCCTTACTAGGGGATATGTCAGTGTTTTTTTTTTTACACTGTATAAACTTTTGGGTCACACCTGTGTCCAGACCAACCAACTAAAAGGCTAGGGATAGATAGTGACTTTGGTCACACACTGCCCTTAAAAGGGTACCCTGCTGGAGAAAAATGTTTTATCAACTGATGCCAAAAAGTGCACACTACCCAAACACCTCCTGTCCATGTCAGGAACTGTCCAGAGTACAAGCAAATCCCCATAGCAAACATATCCTGCTCTAGACAGTTCCTGACATGAACAGAGGTGTCAGCAGAGAGCACTGTGGTAAGACAGAAAATAAATTAAAAAAGAAAATAACTTTCTCTGTAGTATGCAGCAGCTGATAAGTACTGGAAGGATTAAGATGTATTTAATAAAAGTAATTTAAAAATCTGTTTAACTTTTTGGCATCAGTTAAAGAAAAAAAAAAATTCTTCCAGGGGAGTACCCCTTTAATGAAAGTGGACGGGGCCTTCAAGGGCTGTGACTTAAAGTCCATCCTGAATGGACTTATAGTAACCCTTGGGTCACAGTCGTGGCCTTAGGGGTCACAACATGACCCAATTCCCATTCACTAGCTGCAATGCAGTGGGATTTGGGTAGTGTCATACAATGAACTTGGCCCCTATGACCTGTATAAACTTATGAGTATTTGGGAAGAAAGTGACTAATGCAGGTGCCCCAGAAGGGAATTGAACCCATGACAACTACCTCATAGGGGATGTTTTGCATTCCTATGGACTTTTTTTTACAGCTGACAATCAAAGTAGCTATAATTTTACTGATGTTCCACTACTACCTACAGATAGCACATTCGCCTCTAGGTGGCAGTATTGTTATACACTACATAAGAGCCTATCTAGGACTACTATGAATTCCTGCAGTTCTGTCATGTAATGGGGTTGGGATTTATGTTGTGGGTTTGCCTGTGGATTACCATAACCCACCAATTGTGCTTACAAAAACATTTATTTATCTATTTTGTTCCACAACAAAAACATTTTGGTTTGGATTTGTAGTTAACTTCCTGCTGTGGGTTTCTTGTGGCTTCAATGCACCCTACTTACTCATGTTAGATGGGAAGTGCATACATATAGACCATATAGAGGGGACACTGCCCCCTACTGGAAATTAGGAGAATAGTGAAGATCACTAAACTCTGAGGTGACTTTTGATGTTCTATATCATTTATATTTGGGGCCTTCGCCTTATAAAACACATTTCAAATGCTGCAGAACTTCTTTTTGAAGAATACTGAATTGACTGGAAAGAAACATTCAAATCTCTTTCAGAAAGATACACAACAGCTAAGGTCCCTTTCACACTACAAATTCATTAGTTTTAAAGACACGTTATAATGTTCCGTTATGAAAACCCTTAACCCCTTAAGGCGTTTTTCCGTTTTTGCATTTTCATTTTTTCCTCATCACCTTCTAAAAATCATAACGCTTTCAATTTAGCACCTAAAAATCCATATTATGGCTTATTTTTTACATCACCAATTCTAATTTGCAGCGACATTAGCCATTTTACCAAAAATCCACGGCGAAATGGAAAAAAAAATCATTGTGCAACAAAATTGAAGAAAAAATACCATTTTGTAACTTTTGGGGGCTTCCGTTTCTACGCAGTGTATTTTTTGGTAAAAATAACACCTTATCTTTATTCTTTAGGTCCATACGGTTAAAATGATCTCCTACTTATATAGGTTTGATTTTGTCGTACTTCGGAAAAAAATCATAACTACATGCAGGAAAATTTATATGTTTAAAATTGTCATCTTCTGACCCCTATAACTTTTTTATTTTTCCGCGTATGGGCTGGTATGAGGGCTCATTTTTTGCGCCGTGATCTGAAGTTTTTATCGGTACTGTTTTTGTATTGATTGGACTGTTTGATCGCTTTTTATTCATTTTTTCATGATATAAAAAGTGACCAAAAATACACTATTTTGGACTTTGGAATTTTTTTGCGCGCACGCCATTGACCGTGCAATTTAATTAATGATATATTTTTATAGTTCGGACATTTACGCACATGGTAATACCATATATGTTTATTTTTATTTTTATTTACACAGTTTTTTTAATGGGAAAAGGGGGGTTATTCAAACTTTTAACAGGGAAGGGGTTAAATGACCTTTGTTAACTTTTTTTTTACTTTTTTTTTTGCAGTATTATAGCTCCCATAGGGACCTATAGCACTGCACATACTGATCTCCTATGCTGATCCCTGCAAAGCCATAGCTTTGCATGGATCAGTGAGATAGGGACTCGATTGCTCAAGCCTGTAGTTCAGGCTTGGAGAAATCAATCCCCGATCGGACGCAGCGGAGAGAGGTAAGGAGACCTCCACCTGCGTCCCAGCTGATTGGAACATCGCGATTTTATCGCGATGTCCCGATCACCCCGACTGAGCTGCCGGGAACCGTTTACTTTCGTTTTCAGATGCGGTGATCAACTTTGATCGCTGTGTCTGAAGGGTTAACAGCGGGCGGCACAACGATCGATGTTACACGCTGTTAGCCCAGGGTCCCCGCTATCGTTAGCAGCCAGGACCGACCCAGTGTGATGCGGGGTCATGGCGTGACCCCGTTTTTCACACCGGGACCGGGCTTAGGGCGTACAGGTACGCCCTAATTCCTTAAGAGGTTAAAATCGTCCGTTAAACGGCCATTACAAAATCCCATACGGGCGTTAAAAAATCCCATTATTACAGTCTATGGGAGTTTTACATTATCCGTTTTAACCCGTCAAAGCCTGTTTCTTCCGTTCTTTCTTCCGTCACAAAATAATGTCCGTTATTAATAAAGGGCTTTGACAGGTTGAAACGGAGAATGTAAAAATCCCATAGAATATAATGGGATTTTGTAACGGCCGTTTAATGGCCGTTTTTAATGGTTTTATTAACGGGTCATTATAAAGGATCTTTAAAACGGACATTTCTATAGTGTGAAAGCAGCCTAAGGTGTATTGTGAGCTTCTAAAGAAGCTGAGATGTGTTCTATAATACTGTACAGCAGCTATTATGATGTTCTGCAGCAGCTAAGGTGTGTATTAGACGGGTCTGCAGAAGCTAAGGTAAGTATAGTATGAGGTTCTGCAGTAGCAGATATGTGTATTATGAGGTTCAGCTACAACTAAGGTGTGTATTATGAGGTTCTGCTGCAGCTAAGGTGTGTATTATGGTGTCCTACAGCAACTGTTGTGTGTAATATGTATTATGTTCTGCAGCAGCTGAGGTGTTTATTATGAGGTTTTGTAGTATGTATTATGGGGATCTACAGCAGCTAAGGTGTGTATTATGAGATTCTACAGCAGCTGAGGTGTGTATTATGAGATTCTGCAGCAGCTGAGGTGTGTATTATGAGATTCTGCAGCAGCTGAGGTGTGTATTATGAGATTCTACAGCAGCTGAGGTGTGTATTGTAATGTTCTGCAGCAGCTGAGGTGTGTATTATGAGATTCTACAGCAGCTGAGGTGTGTATTATGAGATTCTGCAGCAACTGAGGTGTGTATTATGAGATTCTGCAGCAGCTGAGGTGTGTATTATGAGATTCTGCAGCAGCTGAAATGTGTATTGTGAGATTCTTCAACAGCTGAAATGTGTATTGTAATGTTCTGCAGCCGCTGAGGTATGTTGTATGAGGTTCTTCAGCAGTTAAAGTGTGGCGGCCACTGGGTGTTAGTAGACGTACCTTGTTCACTTTGTGATACCAGGACACTTTTTATCCGATCCATGGTCCGAAGGTGGAGAGCAATCTTCCTGGGCCAGACATGATGAGCAAATAAAGACACTGACGTCAGGTTACGGATAACTGTCTTTACTGAGCAGGGTTCAGATGTTGTTACACAGACAGCTGGCCTTGGTGTGAGAGCGCAGCATTCCCCTTGCGAGCCTTGTTGCCATTCTGAGACTCGTGGTGCTTCTCACCGAACGGAATTGTAGTCTTTAGATTTTGGTTGCTAGGGTCCTTCCAATGCACTGTAGACTATTCTGCAGGGGCATATCATCCTTCTGCGAGTTCCCTTCCTGAGTGGTCATTTTCGGAAGTGGAAAGAGAATATGCCTTACGGTCAATTCCGGAGAATTAGAAAGAACTGTACCAATGACCTAACCTTTAACAAACAATCAGAAATTCCGAAGATGTATTTTTTCGAAAAGGGATACCCCAGAAAACTGGTAGAAGACGCCCTGAATAAAGCTAAATTATTATCTCAGGACGACTGCCTAACCATGACCTCCTCCGGTTTAGTCGATTACAGTAAGGATAAAATAACCTCCGGAACAACAAAAAATCTACCCAGCATCAAGTAACAGTAATAATTTTATTACTATGTATTCCGGAGGACATCGGACGATCCAAAGAATCCTTGATAAACATTGGGGTATCCTGCTAGCAGACCCCCACCTCAAGGATATTTTACCAGAAAAACCTGGGGTGACTTATCATTACGCGGCTTAATTGCACCAAGCTGCAGAAACAAGAAGCCTCAAGTCTTTAACTCTTTTAGTTCTATCACCCTTAAAAAGGGAGTATTCAAATGCAACAAATCATGTTGCCTATGTTGCCCTATAATAAAGCACAATACAACAAATTTTTCCAGTACCCATACTGGGGATCTATTTCCTATTAAATTTAACATGAATTGCCAGTCATCCTATGTGGTCTATCTAATCAATCACAGTATGTAGGTCGGACCACCCAGAGGCTTCATCACCATCTTAACCTCTTCAGGACATAGGGCGTATGGATACGCCCTGCATCCCGAGTCCTTAAGGACCGACGGCGTATCCATACGCCCGTGGGAATTCCGGCCCCCACCGCTAGCCGGTTGGGGACCGGAGCCGGATGCCTGCTGAAATCGTTCAGCAGGCATCCCGGCATATCGCCCAGGGGGGTCATTATGCCCCCCCATGTCGGCGATCGCCGCAGATCGCTGGACAATTCAGTCCAGCGATCTGCGGCGATTCCGGGTCAATCGGGTCTCCAGTGACCCGATGACCCGGAATTACTGGCTGTTCGGGGCCGTCTCTGACGGCCCCGAACAGCCAGAGCCTGCAGGGGTGAGGTGGCACTGGTGCCACCTCACGATCGCCCTGATTTGTCGGCCGGATTACCGGCCGACCAATCAGGGCGCCTTCTGCGGGTGTCACTCCCGCACCCGCTCCGCCCCTCTTCCGGAGGACGTGAGCGGGTGCGGGACGTGCACCCCGGGTGCTGGGGACCCCGATCCCCGGCGCCCCTGTTGGGATCGGGGCCCCAGGAGCAGCTGCGGCGGCGACGACGAGGGACTGACCTGCAGCGTCTGGATCGTTGGAGGTGAGTGACAGCCTCCTGCTGTTGCTTAGCAACAGCTCCCAGCATGCAAAAAGGGCATGCTGGGAGCTGTAGTTATGCAACAGCAGGAGGCAGACCACCACAACTCCCAGCATTCCCTTATGGGCATGCTGGGACTTATGGTTTTGCAACAGCTGGAGGCACATTCTTTCTATGGAAAAGTGTACCTTCAGCTGTTGTATAACTACAACTCCCAGCTTGCACAAACAGCTAAAGTGCATGCTGGGAGTTGTAGTGGTGCATCTGCTGGTTGCATAACTACAACTCCCAGCATGCCCGTTGGCTGTCGGTGACTGCTGAGAGTTGTAGTTTTGCAACAGCTGAAGGCACACTGGTTGTGAAACTCTAGAGTTTTTTTTTACCTAACTCAGTGTTTCACGACCGGTGTGCCTCCAGCTGTTGCAAACTACAACTCTCAGCAGTCACCATACACAATGCACCGTACATGCTGGGAGTTGTAGTTTTGCAACAGTTGGAGGCACACTGGTTGTGAAACACTGAGTTAGGTCACAAACTCAGTGATACATAACCAGTGTGCCTACAGTTGTTGCAAAACTGCAACTCTCAGCAGTCACCGACAGCCAACGGGCATGCTGGGAGTTGTAGTTATGCAACAGCTGGATGTCCCCCCCAATGTGAACGTACACTCACATGGGCGGAGGATTACAGTAAGTATCTGGCTGCAAATTTGAGCTGCCGCAAACTTTCTGCTGCAGCTCAAATTGCCAGCGAGAAACTACTGTGAACCCCCGCCCGTACGACTGTACCCTAAAAACACTACACTACACTACACTACCACAAAAAATAAAATAAAAAGTAAAAAACACTACATATACACATACCCCTACACAGCCCCCCCCCCCCTCCCCAATAAAAATGAAAAGTGTCTGGTACGCCACTGTTTCCAGAACGGAGCCTCCAGCTGTTGCAAAACAACTCCCAGTATTGTCGGACAGCCGTTGACTGTCCAGGCATGCTGGGAGTTTTGCAACAGCTGGAGGCACCCTGTTTGGGAATCACTGGCGTAGAATACCCCTATGTCCACCCCTATGCAATCCCTAATTTAGGCCTCAAATGCGCATGGCGCTCTCACTTTGGAGCCCTGTCGTATTTCAAGGCAACAGTTTAGGGCCACATATGGGGTATCGCCGTACTCGGGAGGAATTGTGTTACAAATTTTGGGGGGTATTTTCTGCTTTTACCCTTTTTAAAAATGTAAAATTTTTGGGAAAACAAGCATTTTAGGTAAAAAAAAAATTTTTTTTTTACATATGCAAAAGTCGTGAAACACCTGTGGGGTATAAAGGTTCACTTAACCCCTTGTTACGTTCCCCGAGGGGTCTAGTTTCCAAAATGGTATGCCATGTGGGGGGTTTTTTGCTGTCCTGGCACCATAGGGGCTTCCTAACTGCGGCATGCCCCCAGAGAAAAATTTGCGTTCAAAAAGCCAAATGTGACTCCTTCTCTTCCGAGACCTGTAGTGAGCCAGCAGAGCACTTTTCACCCCCATATGGGGTGTTTTCTGAATCGGGAGAAATTGGGCTTAAAATTTTTAGGGGTATTTTCTGCTATTACCCTTTTTAAAAATAAAAAATTTTTGGGAAAACAAGCATTTTAGGTAAAATTTTTTTTTTTTTTTACATTTGCAAAAGTCGTGAAACACCTGTGGGGTATTAAGGTTCACTTTATCCCATGTTACATTCCCCAAGGGGTCTAGTTTCCAAAATGGTATGCCATGTGTTTTTTTTTCCTGTTCTGGCACCATAGGGGCTTCCTAAAGGTAACATGCCCCCCCAAAAACCATTTCAGAAAAACGTACTCTCCAAAATCCCCTTGTCGCTCCTTCCCTTCTGAGCCCTCTACTGCGCCCGCCGAACACTTTACATAGACATATGAGGTATGTCCTTACTCTAGAGAAATTGGGCTACAAATACAAGTAAAAATTTTGTCCTTTTACCCCTTGTAAAAATTCAAAAATTGGGTCTACAAGAACATGTGAGTGTAAAAAATGAAGATTGTGAATTTTCTCCTTCACTTTGCTGCTATTCGTGTGAAACACCTAAAGGGTTAAACTGCTGACTGAATGTAATTTTGAATACTTTGGGGGGTGTAGTTTTTATAATGGGGTCATTTATGGGGTATTTATAATATGAAGACCCTTCAAATCCACTTCAAACCTGAACTGGTCCCTGAAAAATATAGAGTTGGAAAATTTTGTGAAAAATCGGAAAATTGCTGCTGACCGTTGAAGCCCTCTGATGTCTTCCAAAAGTAAAAACTTGTCAATTTTATGATGCAAACATAAAGTAGACATATTGTATATGTGAACCAAAAAAAATGTATTCGTAATATCCATTTTCCTTACAAGCAGAGAGCTTCAAAGTTAGAAAAATGCAAAATTTTCAAATTTTTCATCAAATTTACGGATTTTTCACCAAGAAAGGATGCAAGTATCGACAAAAATTTACCACTATGTTAAATTAGAATATGTCACGAAAAAACAATCTCGGAATCAGAATGATAACTAAAAGCATTCCAGAGTTATTAATGTTTAAAGTGACAGTGGTCAGATGCAAAAGTGCAAAAAACGCTCCGGTCCTTAAGGCTAAAATGGGCTCCGTCCTGAAGGGGTTAATCAACATTGGAGCAATATCCGAATTAAACTTTTTACAACATAGTCTATCCAGACACATTACATTATATCATCGGGATGAGAATATGTCAAATATTATATCCATAACACCAATCGATTTTATTGCTTCTCATATAAGTAATAGATTCGAGACACTTTCCCGAAAAGAAATCTTCTGGATCTATATTCTCCAGTCCTTACAGCCCCAGGGGCTAAATGAAGCAACCAAATTAATCTACTAACCCCTACTATATTTAGGTACTGTGGTCGACTACATAAAAAAAAATATACAAAGTCTATTGACTCTATGTACTGTTCTCCCACAACCATTGCCGCTAACCCTTTGTTCGATTACAACCTATCTGTACATTTTCCAATTAATATTCTATCTCCGGATAGATACTATCATTTAATCATAATTCTTTTCCTTCAAGTCTTGATCACAATAAGAATGGGAGATATCAGTACTCCGTTTATTCCACTTCCTACAGCAGCTGTAATCTAATCCTATACATATCTATTCAAGTAGGTTTCGATTTCCGTTGCTGCTGGCAACGTACAAAGCACCCCCTTTGCTCGCCGACACGGTCTAATATTTCCATAGTTTCCTTACTCAATTTCCTTTAAAGGGTGCCTCTCATCAAATAAACTTTTGATATATTTTAGATTAATGAATGTTGAATAACTTTCCAATAGCATGTTAATGAAAAATATGCTTCTTTCTATTGTATTTTTCCCAATCAGTCCTGTCAGCAAGCATTTCTGACTCATGCTGGAGTCCTAAACACTCAGAGCTGCCAGCCTGCTTTGTTCACAGCCAAACAGGCTGTGAACAAAGCAGGCTGGCAGCTCTGAGTGTTCTCCTTTGTGAACAAAGCAGACTGGCAGCTCGTAGTGTTTAGGACTCCAGCATGAGTCTGAAATGCTTGCTGCCAGGACTGGTAGGGAGACCCCTAGTGGTCATTTCTTCAAAGTGGAAAATTAAAAAGAAAGAAGCATATTTTTTAATAACATGCAATTGTAAAGTTATTCTGGATACATTAATCTATAATATATCAAAAGTTTTTTTGATGAGAGGTACCCTTTAACCCCTTAACCCCTTAAGGACGCAGGACGTAAATGTACGTCCTGGTGAGGTGGTACTTAACGCACCAGGACGTACATTTACGTCCTAAGCATAACCGCGGGCATCGGAGCGATGCCCGTGTCATGCGTGGCTGATCCCGGCTGCTGATCGCAGCCAGGGACCCGCCGGCAATGGCCGACGCCCGCGATCTCGCGGGCGTCCGCCATTAACCCCTCAGGTGCCGGGATCAATACAGATCCCGGTATCTGCGGCAGTTCGCCATTTAAATGAACGATCGGATCGCCTGCAGCGCTGCTGCGGGGATCCAATCATTCAGAACGCCGCACGGAGGTCCCCTCTCCTTCCTCCGTGCGGCTCCCGGCGTCTCCTGCTCTGGTCTGTGATCGAGCAGACCAGAGCAGAAGATGACCGATAATACTGATCTGTTCTATGTCCTATACATAGAACAGATCAGTATTAGCAATCATGGTATTGCCATGAATTGCTAATACTGCTATTCAAGTGTAAAAAAAAATGTAAAAAAATGTAAAAGTAAAAGTAAAAAAAAAGTGAAAAATCCCCTCCCCCAATAAAAAGTAAAACGTCCGTTTTTTCCTATTTTACCCCCAAAAAGCGTAAAAAACATTTTTTATAGACATATTTGGTATCGCTGCGTGCGTAAATGTCCGAACTATTAAAATAAAATGTTAATGATCCCGTATGGTGAACGGCGTGAACGAAATTTTTTTTTTCAAAAGTCCAAAATTCCTACGTTTTTAATAGATTTTATTTAAAAAAAATTATAAAAAATGTATTAAAAGTTTTTTATATGCAAATGTGGTATAAAAAAAAAGGACTCAGACAATTTAATTTTTACGTTTTCATTTTTTCCTCCTCGCCTTCTAAAAATCATAACTCTTTTATATTTTCATCCACAGACTAGTATGAGGGCTTGTTTTTTGCGCGACCAGTTGTCCTTTGTAATGACATCACTCATTATATCATAAAATGTATGGCGCAACCAAAAAACACTATTTTTGTGGGGAAATTAAAAAGAAAAACGCAATTTTGCTAATTTTGGAAGGCTTCGTTTTCACGCCGTACAATTTATGGTAAAAATGACGTGTGTTCTTTATTCTGAGGGTCAATACGATTAAAATGATACACATTATTACATACTTTTATATTATTGTTGTGCTTAAAAAAATCACAAACTTTTTAACTAAATTAGTACGTTTATAATCCCTTTATTTTGATGACCTCTAACTTTTTTATTTTTCCGTATAAGCGGCGGTATGGGGGCTCATTTTTTGCGCCATGATCTGTACTTTTTTTTGATACCACATTTGCATATAAAAAACTTTTAATACATTTTTTATAATTTTTTTTTTAATAAAATGTATTCAAAAAGTAGCAATTTTGGACTTTTTTTTTTTCGTTCACGCCGTTCACCGTATGGGATCATTAACATTTTATTTTAATAGTTCGGACATTTACGCACGTGGCGATACCAAATATGTCTATAAAATTTTTTTTTTTTACGCTTTTTGGGGGTAAAATAGGAAAAAACGGACGTTTTACTTTTTTGTTTGGGGAGGGGATTTTTCACTTATTTTTTACTTTTAAATTTTTTTAAATTTTTTTTTTACACTTGAATAGTCCCCATAGGGGACTATTCATAGCAATACCATGATTGCTAATAACTGATCTGTTCTATGTATAGGACATAGAACAGATGAGTGTTATCGGTCATCTCCTGCTCTGGTCTGCTCGATCACAGACCAGAGCAGAAGACGCCGGGAGCCGGACAGAGGAAGGTGAGGGGACCTCCGTGCGGCGTTCTGAATGATCAGATCCCCGCAGCAGCGCTGCGGGCGATCCGATCATTCATTCAAATCGCGCACTGCCGCAGATGCCGGGATCTGTATTGATCCCGGCACTTGAGGGGTTAATGGCGGACAACCGCGAGATCAGCAGCCGGGATCAGCCGCGCATGACACGGGCATCGCTCCGATGCCCGCGGTTATGCACAGGACGTAAATGTATGTCCTGGTGCGTTAAGTACCACCGCACCAGGACATGCATTTACGTCCTGCGTCCTTAAGGGGTTAATATATGGGTTAAAAAAACATCATTGTTTATGGGATGCCGTTTTACATACCTGTGATATTGATGGCCTTCTATCTTCTGTTCCGTATGTCTTGCGGTCTCCCATCCAGCACAGGTGCTGCTGCGATCCCGATCTGGAGCCACTGCCAAGTATCCGTGCTCCACCTTCCACTCCTGTTATTTGCATCCCAGTGCCAAATAATAGAGGACCTTATGTTCCCACAGAATGCTGATTCATTTCACTACACAGAGATTTTCTTCGTCCTGTTTAAAATTATTTACAATTTTTAAAGTACCGTTATGTCTGAACGTCCTGGATGTTTTTTTACCTTCTTATATTTGTATTTTAATATGTATATTCATTTTATGTTGGTATTCCCCCGTAGTTTTTGGGGGCTTTTTTTTGTATTAATATGCCGTTTTGTATGCTTGTGACATCATTGGACCTGACGAAGAGGGGGTCCCACCCCTCGAAACGCGTAGTCCCAGCGCTTCTCTCCAAATAAAGAATTCATTTAATATCTCCAAATTCTGCCTTTATCCTCCCTGTGGGATTTTCATGCTCTAGCAGAACAGACTCCGGGTGAAGCACCAAGTGGAGCAACTTTCCCTTAGCCTGCTGTTACTGTAGGCTTACATTTACTACCTGACGAACCGACCGAAGTCTATCCTCGGACGGGAGAGCTCTCGGCTGCACCCTGGCCACCTACCCTACCTATAGGGTGAGATGCTATCATAGATGTTGTGCTCTAAGTACAACATCATCAGGCGAGCCTTTACCTGCTACTTGTTCTTGCTACATTAATATTGGATTTACGGCACTTAGGCGCGCACCTCTGTCTGCTCTTTTTTCTAGGACACACAGCACACCGGAGCTTAGCTGTTGCTCAGTTGTCTTGCTGGAACTAGACTGACTAACTCCTTTCCTATACCTCACTATACAGAGGAGACTTTTGGGGTCTCATTGGCTCACATGGGGTTCACTGTAGAGTCTCATGGGTAACTCCCTTAAAGGCACAGTAACATGTTAAACATACATACATGGAACCATAACAAAATTAAAGGGGTACTCCGTCCAAAGGATAGGGGATAAGACATCTGATCGCAGGGGTCCCGCCGCTGGGACCCCCGCGATCTCTGTGCAGTACCCGACATTCGTTTAGAACGCTTGGAGTGGGCAGCGGGGGTCGTGAAGCCACTGTCACGCCCCTCGTGACATTACGCCACGCCCCCTCAATGCAAGACTATAGAAGGGGTTGTGGAGGATGCCACGCCCCCTTCCATAGACTTGCATTGAAGGGGCGTGATGTGATGTCACGAGGGGCATGGCAGTGACGTCACAACCCCCTCCTGCTCCAAGCGTTCGGAACAAAATGTTATGAACGCTGGGGCAGTGGAGTACCCCTTTAATATAGGAAAAATATATTATATTTATATTACACTACGGACATAATTGATATAACAGTAGGACACTAGTGGGCCCAACACTTAGTGTTACAAGGCTGCCCGAGACAGTCCAAAACCACGGGACAGCCACGTGTGCTGGGTCACCACAAAAGGATGTATTATGAGGTTCTGCAGAAGCTGAAGTGTGTATTATGAAGTTCTGCAGCAGCTTTAGGAGAGTATTGTGAAATGATGTCTAGCAGCAGCTGAGGTAGGTATTCTTAGATTCTGCAGCAGCTGAGGTGTGTATTATGAGGTTCTGCAGCAGCTGAGGTGTGTATTATGAGGTTCTTCAGCAGCTGAAGTGTGTGTTGAAAAGTCCTGCAGCATCTGAGGTATGTGGTATGAGGTTCTGCAGCAGTTAAAGGATGTATTATGAGGTTCTGCAGAAGTGTGTATAATGAAGTTCTTTAGCAGCTTGGGAGAGTATTGTGAAATGAAGTCCAGCAGCAGTTGAGGTGGGAATTCTGAGATTCTAATGCAGGTGAGTTGTGAATTGTGAGGTTCTGCAGCAGCTGAGGCATGACAGGTTTCTTTATTGCTCAGGTGAGTTGTGAATTGTGAGGTTCTGCAGCAGCTGAGGCATGACAGGTTTCTTTATTGCTCAGGTGAGTTGTGAATTGTGAGGTTCTGCAGCAGCTGAGGCATGACAGGTTTCTTTATTGCTCTGCTCATCTCTGCACAGTCTTACTGACATACCAATGACATTTTTCGATAGAGGTGTATTATATATCTATATAATTAGGGACACACATTAGGGACACACGTGAGGCTCTCCCATTTGCTGAACATTATGGGGGAGATTTATCAAAACCTGTCCAGAGGAAATATTACTGAGTTGCCCATAGCAACCAATCAGATCGCTACTTTCATTTTTGAAAAGGCCTGAAAAATGAAAGAAGCGATCTGATTGGTTGCTATGGGCAACTCAGCAACTTTTCCTCTGGACAGGTTTTGATAAATCTCCCCCTATATCTGTGAGGAGACTTTGCAAAAAGTGGTGGCCGGACGCTGTGTAACTCTGACCATAATTTTATGAGGATGACCCCTCCGTCCTTCCATTACCCTGAACCTATACCAATAAACAACAAAGCAGGAACATTGTCCAGAACATTCTTTCCATTCTATCTATGTACATTTACATGAAATTTCCTGCACAATCCGCCCTGAATAAAACTCCCTTTCAAGTGATGCGGTGTCATGTCCCTTTGATTCCGTGAAGAAGGGATTATGCTCCATTTCCTTCTTAGTTTAGCTAAGGTTCCTTGGGAAGCCTCCAGGACAAGGATTATGACATTAAACTACTAATTATAAGGAAGTCTTCTCTCAGGCCAGGGATTACCCTAAAGTACAAAGTCCACCCTTCAGTCCACATAAGTCCTACAATGAAGGAGAGGGTCTGGGACGTCGTGAACATGTATAAATAGGGGGAGATTTATCGTTGCTTTTAGAGCATTTTTTTGTTTTTGTTTTGGCGCAGTTCAGACGCAAGCAGCATATTTAGCGACATTTATGCGCCTTTTGATATAGACAGTTTCACTCTTTTTGCCTACCGGTAGAACTTTTTCTCTTTGATCATGCAGCGGTCACGTATGTATCATTTGTCAAAAGTCACTATTTTGTGCGCAAAGGTACTTTTTAAGGCGCAGACCTACACCACCTACCAGTAGGCGTGAGAATCACTTCTGCCTTCCACAATTCAACCTTTAACCTCTTGTGGACAACAGCGTCCCACTCCCCTTCTATGACATGTGTCAGGATTCGGCAGGCTGGAGGTGGATCCTCTGTGTCAGAGAGGGATTGGCGTGGACCGTGCTGGTGGACCGGTTCTAAGTTGCTACTGGTTTTCACCAGAGCCCGCCGCAAAGCGGGATGGTCTTGCAGCGGCGGTAGCAACCAGGTCGTATCCACCGGCAACGGCTCAACCTCTCTGACTGCTGAGATAGGCGCGGCACAAGGGATTAGACAAGAGCAAGGTCGGACGTAGCAGAAGGTCAGGGCAGGCAGCAAGGATCGTAGTCAGGGGCAACGGCAAGAGGTCTGGAACACTGGCTTGGGATACACAAGGAACGCTTTCACTGGCACAATGGCAACAAGATCCGGCAAGGAAGTGCAGGGGAAGTGAGGTAATATAGGGAAGTGCACAGGTGAACACACTAATTAAAAACCATGCGCCAATCAGTGGCGCACCGGCCCTTTAAATCGCAAAGAACCGGCCCGCGCGCGCCCTAGGGAGCAGGGCCGTGCGCGCCGGGAGAGTACAGATGGGGAGCGAGTCTGGTAAGCGGGTCGGGATGCGCACTGCGAGCGGGCGCGTCCCGCATCGGGAATCGCATCCCAGCGGGTCTGACCGGGGCGCTGCGAACAGGAGAACGCTGTGAGCGCTCCGGGGAGGATCGGGGACCCGGAGCGCTCGGCGTAACAACATGCCCTCAGGAGCTGAGCATGGGTCATAGCTGGGTGGTCCTGGCCGCTATCTGCCACCAGGACCCATCTCTAATGCCAGACATCACCGATCATGGTGTGCCCGGCTTTAACCCCTAAGACACCGCAATCAAATTTGATTGTAGCGTCTAAAATGCAAGTAAAAATGTCCCGGCAGCTCTGTGAAAGTAAATAAAAACACCTAACCTGCCAAATTCAGGACCCAGGAAAGTGTCTACTTCCCTCCCTCACAAGTGTCTAGAAAAAGTATATGTGGTAGAGCTTTTCCCACCACAGCAGAACTGCGCAAAATTCATCATCCTGCTGCACCTTCTTGATAAATAAGATGCACGCTAGTCAAACCCGCCACCCAAATAAACGTGGGAAAATATCTCTACAATAGACATACTTTGATAAATCTGGGCCATAGTCCCAACAATGTTCTGGCTAAGCCTGGGTTCACATCACGTTTTTGCCATACTGTTTTCAATCAGTTTTTCTAAAGGAAACCGTATGGCAAAAAAACGGATGGAACAGTATGGGAAAAAGTAAACCGTATGCGTTTTTAAACCGTATACTGTTTTTAAAAGTGCATACAGTTCTGTCCGTTTTTATTTTAAAAAAACATACATTTTTGAAAAGGTTGTCAATTTTTAATGGGAGGGGTCTTGGGTGGGGACTTTAGGATGCAAATGCGCATGTGCAAAGTAAAAACCCGTATGGAACCATATACATGTGCGTTTCCCATTGATGTCCATGTTAAAAAAAAATTATGCAGTTGCAGTGCGGTTTTTAAACCAGAGACAATTTTGAGTACGGGAGAAAACCGTATTGCAAGCAAACAATTATTTGTCTATGTATACGGTTTTCAATATGGTTCCATACGTTTTCAATAATGAAAACGTATATGGGAAACGTACTTGAAAAACGTGGTGTGAACCCACCCTTACTCTGTAGAGTTTCCTCAAAAGATGGCTTCACCAGGTGCCAAATAAGACATGTTTATCGGGATATGTTGGCACTTCCGTGGAATCTGCGGCGGTGCACGAGGTAGGGTAAAGCAACAGGTAGAAGAAAGATGATTCCCAGCACTCACCAGTGATGCACAGTGAAGATTTATTATGCTAGTGTAGTACACGGACGCGTTTTGGTGTGGGATCCTTCTTCAGCTGTCTGCCTGTGGCCAAAATGAGTCCTTGTAATACTCTATAGTAGGTCTTCAACCTAAGGACATCCAGATGTTGTAAAACTACAACTCCCAGCATGCCCGGACAGAAAACGGCTGTTTTGCAACATCTGGAGGTCTGCAGGTTGAAAACCACTGCTCTATAGCATAATAAATCTTTACTGTGTGGTTGAAAACCACTGCTCTATAGCATAATAAATCTTTACTGTGTGGTGGCCCAGTACTGGAGTTGTCATCCTGTACACCTGTCTGTCCTGTGTGGCGGCTAATCTTTCAGTGTTCCCTTTCAGTGTCCACATCCCTCCTCAGGACTTTAAAGTGTTAAATGCACTTATGTTATAAGCTGGTTAATCTTTGGAGGAGTTTGTCTCTTTAAATATTGTTTCTAAGACCTATGTTACCAAGAAAGGTGCAAGTGAACATGTGACTTGTTGGTGACCAACGGGATTCCTCCAAATTGCTCCTGTGATAGCCCTTGGGGGGGGTGTATGGTAGTGGTGGTATGGTATATAAGGGGTTAATGTTAACACTAGAGTTCGTGACGCCAGGCTGAGTGCTGGTATGCTTAATCAATGTTCCGGCCTATCGCTGCCCTTCCCAGTAACGATAGGTGCATAAAATAACTGAAGGTCCACAAGAAGATTTGAACTTGAACTTGAAGAAGTGCTTGCAATATCCACGGCACAGTAACAGTCTCATATAAACAGTTCTTAGGTTGCTTAGTGACTGGCAGTAGTTGCGGACCTTGAGCTAGACATACAGTCTCTGAATTAGGAAGAGATTTGCAGATCCGTCCGGATTTAGGGGAATTATTAGGTCCGGTGATGCTGCAGAGTGTTTGGGAATTGATACACTCTATAATTAGGATTATTCAGCCGTCGCCGCAAGGCTCGAGCCTAACTCACTGCGATAATTGCTGTACAGGTCCTTCTCTCATGCAAGCCCAGGAACAAGAGAACGAGAAGATGGCCGCCACTCCCCTATATGGGCAGGGGGCAGGGCGAATCTGATTGGTCTGAACGTCTGCCATTACTGATTATAAACTAGTATAGAGGCGACTAGGGGTAGACTGGCAGACAGGGATCCCTACGTCCTAGGGACTCTGGCTATGGGGACTCATACATAAATAAGTACCGTATAGAATGCGGTACTGGGACACCACAAACCCCCTTACTAAAGATAAGTCGTCCTCGACGTCTGTCCCCTGAGACAGAGGGACTAGGACTAGAACAGGATGCTATAGAGCAGGATGATCTGAACATTTGCAATACATCCTAAGTAGACTAAACATATTTTGATGCTATCTAGACATTTGAAGAAGCTATCTATCCTTTAGTTTCTAGCTTCCTATACAACTCTATAAAACTTATGATACATTTTGAATCTTACTAGACAATTAGGTCTCCTTAGACAATTAGATAGATGCCTAAGACATTTTTTTTTAGCTCTCTACACATTTTGATGAGGCTAAACTGAACATAAGCACAGCTTTCTGTACATAAGGCTAGCTAAACATTAGTACAGCTCTATTTACCTTTTGCATCAAGCTGACTAGACATTTGTATTATCTCACACATTCTGTACGCCAAACAATAAGTTACCTGTTAGTACACGAAAGGTATACTGGCTAGCCGGAAGCTAGGTCACAGTAAGGGTGGCTGCTAGGGTCTATCGACTACACGCTACTTACCCCTAGAGCACTTCCAAAACAACCTATCAGGTTATTCTTAGAATTACGTGTTTATTTTCTGTATTTGCAAGAGCACCTACTGGCCAGGCAGAGCATCTCACACACGCAATGAATAAAGAAGAGAAGAAGTGTACCTAACAGTGGCAGGAATTGGGTATAAATATGCTACAATTCCTTAAGTGTTTTCTTAAGTGAGATATTTATTTTGTTTTATGTACTAGAGAAATGTTGAAGTAGAACATTAAGTGAATAATCTAGGGTACTGAAAAGTGATCGGCAGAGCATTGAAGTGGGTTATTAAAGGTACTATGTGTGCAGGTACTAAATGTGAGTCCTGGTACCTGATGGGTAATTTGCCCTGTGTAGTCCTTTAAGACCGCCGCAACACCACCTCCGAGTCATCAGGAGTTCCTTCACCTGAGGATTCTTCAAGAACTTCAGTCCCCAAGGGACCAGCTGGAGGGCTGGAAACAGGAGCAACTTCTTCGGTAGAACTGAAGGGTTCTCTTAAGACAGATGGAGTAGTGGCTTCAATGTCCGGAGCGGTCACTGGAGCAGGACTGAGGTTGGGTGTAGCGACCAATGGTGGTTGACATGTGGCAACAGCTACTGGCAACTGTCTGGTTGGTGCGACCAGTGTCGGCTGACTGGATGGAGCTGGGAACGGTATGCCCCAATACATGGTAGGCTGCTGACATGGGAAAAAAGGAACGTCCATAGTGGGATGAATTCCTTCTCCCGGCACATACTCTCTCACAGGCCTTATCGGAGGTGGAGTAGAAGTAGCAGGAGGATCGGGAGGAGTAGGAGGAGATGGGCCAGCATATCTTCTTTCCGGCACACTTTTATCCTATTCCGGTGAACCACCTGTGGCTCGAACCCATCTCATACACGTCCGTTTCAGGGTAAGGAACTGCAGTGATGGTGTATGGCTCCGTTTCCCACAGGGAGTCCAATTAATGGGTTCTAGGAAATATCCTGAGCCACACCTTATCTCCAAGCTGCAAGGGCTGAGCCGAAGCATGTCGATTATTGTCTTTCTGCTGGCGCTCATGAACTTCACCCATTTTCTTCTCAACGATGTCCTTGGCTTCCTCAATTCTTCGTCGATGCTCTGACACCCAACCTTGGGAAGCCTGAGGAGAATTGTTGAAAGGTGCCTGTAGCCCAAAGGTTCGATCCTTTGGCAATTGGCCGTGTCGGCCCATCATCAAGAAAAAGGGCGTATACCCCGTAGAGCAGTGAACAGTGTTGTTGTAGATTTCCAGAAGTTCTGGCAGCAGCTGAGGCCACTCTTTGTGCATTCGAGACAGAGGCTGCTCTGAGCATCTGGATGAACACTTGATTGATCCTTTCACAGAGTCCATTCCCTTGGGGATGGTAGGCTGTTGTTCGGAGCTTCTTGCAATCATGCAGCCGGCAAAGTTCCTGGAACAATTGGGCTTCAAAGGCGGTTCCCCGATCCGTGAGGACCGACTCGGGACACCCCAACGGTTGGATCCAATGCCGATAGAAAAGTTGAGCAGCAGTCTTGGCGGTAAGATCCTTGACGGGGACCACGACCACCCACTTGGAGTAATGATCCACCATTGTTAGGACATGACAATAGCCAGATCGAGTGGGGGCCAGCTTCACATGGTCCAAGGCAACAATTTGACTCGGTCTTTCTGTACAGATGGGATGCAAAGGGGCTCTTGCATCCCTCCGGGGGTTCTTTATCACGTTGCACACGGAGCACTTGGCACACCATTTCTCGATGTCTCCCCGCATCCCAATCCAATAGAATCTCCTTCCGACTGTGATCTCCGTCTTATGGACCCCGAAGTGTCCGGATTGGTCATGATAAGCATTCAGAACCATGGCTGCATCCCTCCTGGGAACCACAATCTGGTGTATGCGGTCTCCGGAGACTGGGTCCAGGGAACCCACCAACCCCTTGTGCAGGAACAGGTGGTTTCTCTGCCGCCACAGCCGCTTCAATTCGAAGTCTCCATGGGCCTTGCGCACCCGAGTAGGCACTTTTTTGTGGAGGCAATAGTCGAGGAGGTCCCCGATAACTCTGCTCTCATCCTGAAGTGTCTTCCAGGTAGACAGATCTTCAGAGACCTTGGGAGATTCAGGTCCGTCATCTGCCTGGTCAGTTAGAGCATTCTGGCTCACGAACCTTCGGTAGAAGGGAGGCATTTCTACATCTTCCCACACATCTTCAGCAGGAGGTGCTTCTCCCGGGGCCATGCGAGAAAGTACATCCGCATTGACATTGGTTTTTCCGCTGCGGTACTTGATGTTAAAGTCATAGTTGGCCAACCGAGAGGCCCAGCGCTGTTCAAGAGCTCCCAACTTAGCACTGTTCAAATGGGCCAAGGGGTTGTTATCAGTGTAGACCGTGAAGGGAGTAGCAGCCAGATAGTCTTTAAACTTCTCAGTAATAGCCCAAACCAGGGCCAGGAGTTCCAGCTTGAAGGAGCTGTAGTTAGCATCATTCTTCTCAGCACCTCAAAGATGCCGGCTGGCATAGGCAATCACCCTCTCTTTGCCATCTTGCACTTGAGATATGACCGCCTCCAGACCTTCAAAGCTAGCGTCTGTGTATTAACGGAACGGCAGGCTGTAGTCAGGATACGCCAATATGGGGGGTTCCGTGAGGAGGTACTTCAGGGCTGGACCCCTTGAGCACTGACGACATGTCCTAAGTAGTGCACTTGTGGCTTCAGCAAGTGACATTTGGAAGGTTTAACCTTGAGTCCATGTCGGATAAGAACTTGGAAAACTTCTTTCAGGTGATCCAGGTGTTCCTGATATGTTTGAGAGTAGACTATGACGTCATCTAGATACAACAAAACACTCTGGAAGTTAAGGTGCCCTAAGCATCGCTCCATTAGGCGTTGGAAAGTAGCTGGTGCATTGCACAGTCCAAAGGGCATACTTTTGAACTCAAAGAGACCCATGAGACCCATGCGGTCTTCTCTCTGTCCTCTTCTGCCATTGGCACCTGCCAGTAGCCGCTCGTCAGATCCAGTGTGGAAAAGTAGGCGGTAGACCCCAACGCAGTCAAGGATTCTTCAATGCATGGGAGGGGATAGGCATCCTTATGAGTTATGTTGTTTAGCTTCCGGTAGTCTACGCAAAAGCGGATGGTGCCATCTTTCTTTTTCAAAAAGAGCAAAGGTGCTGCCCACGGACTCTGGCTTTCTAGGATAACATCGGCCTCTTTCATCTCCACCAGCATTTTCTTTATGGTCTGATACATCCCAGGAGCCACAGGGCGATGCCTCTCTTTAATGGGTGGATTGTCTCCGGTGAGAATCCTATGTTTGATCATGGCGGTCCTGCCAAAGTCTGAGGGAAATTTGCTGAAAGCCTCTTGATGCTTCTTAGCCACCTGGATGACTCCTTCCACCTGTTCCTTGGGGGTATCTTCGTCTCCTATCTGCAGCTGGTTCCACCAAGGTTCCGCAGGGCTCTGGTCAGGTCCAGGTTGGACCACCTGTGACTTCGAGACTACATCTCTGACGTCTAGATGGTGTAAAGTAGCCACTGGGGTGCACTTGGGTAGTTGAACAGCAACTTGAGAGAGATTGATAAGCCTCACCGGGTCCTCCCCATTCCGCACGGTTACCAGGCTTCTAGCAGCTCGCACCAAGGGACAATCTTCCAGCAGAAGGGGCTCCAAGAGCGCTTGGTAATCTTGATTTTTCACCCCGGGTCGGGCATGGCACCAAATAACTGTCTCTGTCTGTGGCTGTAGACTAATGGCTCGGATATCTTGAGTCCTTACTCGACAGATTTCTCCATGATGATTTACGAACTTCTGTTCTGCTTGGAGGATTTTGAGGTGGTGTTGGGCAGCTCGCCGGCCTGGGGGGGACAAGTGAGGAAGAGATGCATGCAGTGCACAGACACTATCATCAAAACAGTGCCTCATAATGTTCATGCCTAAAATGAAAGCGGCTGCTCCCTCATCTCTAACATTTGTGACGATCACTGCTTGCCTTCCTAACACATGTTTTTCCACCTGCACCGTGGGCTCCCAGTAACCATGTCTGGGTACTGGTTTCCCGTTCCCTGCAATTACTCTAAAGTCCGCTTCCTGAGGGTCACACAACCTTTCTGGGCCCCAATACTTATAGAAAAACCCCTGTGGGATAGTGGATACCTGAGACCCCGTATCTATCAGAGCTTGTAACCGGACACCTTCAATCATCATCTGTACATAAGGTCAAGCAGCTACATACATAGACAGCCCTTTCTTATCGCTGGTTGATTCTGTACCTCACAGGTCTCACAGGAGGAACACTATGTGGAGTGACAGGGCGAGGGTCAGCTTTCTTAGGTGGTGGTGTTGCAGATCTGGAAGGGTTTGGCCGTACTGCCATCTCTTTAAAAGCCTTGGCTAACTGTTCAATGTCCTGTTTAATGTCTTGTAAGTCAGCTGTCCAAGGACTAGGAGAAGGTGTTGGTGGGGCAGATTGAGAAGGGACAGGCGGTAAGGGCGAAGGACCCTGAGAGTCTGTAGCAGGAACACTAATTTCTTCTGTCTGAGGTCCCGACTCTATTACTTTCACCGCTAGTCTCTTAAAGGCTGGGAAGGCCATATCCTGATTCTGTACGGCAAGCATCCTAAGTTGGGCCTTGTCCCATTTGTTTAGCGCCCCCTCTATAAAACGGTCCATCAGAACTCGATTGCCCTGCTTGGGCGTGATGCCGTCCAACTTCTGTACCGCCTCTAATGCGCTCTGCAAAGCCACTGCATATGCTCGGAGGGTCTCACCTGGCTTCTGGTGTCGTTCATAGAGTCAGAGGCGTACCTCTGAGGGGGAATGAGATTCAAACACTTGAGAAAGTCCTTAAAAAATCTGTCCCACTGTGGCCTTATCAGCCACTGGCCATGTGCAAAGTTCTTCCAAGGCGGGTCCCTGGAGTTGTCCTAGAAGCAGTTGTACCTCTTGATGAGGGGGAAGTGCATAAAATGCAAAGAAGCTGTAGAATTTTTCTTTAAAGTATCTTAGTGTAAAAGGGTCACCATTGTAGGTGGGAAGCACAGGATTCCCCGAGAAAACAGGTGCAGCAACTGGGGCTCCCAACACATAGGAAGAGACTGAGGGTGGACTGGTTGGGTCCTGTTCCGCCGGTGTTGGAGGTCTTGCCGGCATCACAGGCAGGGCGCGCCCTTGGGAGGTCGAGAGTGTTGGTGAGGGCAGCAACATTCTTCTAGCTGAGGGTGGAGGTCCCAGGGAAATGCGCAATTGTTCTGTAATCTGGAACTTGAGAGCGTAGATTTCAAACTTGAGAGGGGTGACCTGAAACTCAACAGCCTTTAATTGAAATTTGAGTGCGTTGATCTGCAGCTGAAGCGATTCTATGCAGGATTTCAATACGGTAATCTGATGTCTCAAAATCCCGTACTGTTCCGGTTCTTCACAGCTTCTAGCCTGTTGGCGTACTCTGCGCCTTTTCCCGCGCTGGGCTGTCTCTCTTTGTTGGTTTCTGGCACTAGGCACGGACAAAATGGCCGCCGCGGCACCGAGGGCTTCGGTGGGCGGGGTCTCTGGATCACGTGTGTCGGGATGTCCCGCTCTGACTTGTAGCTCTGCAGTACTGTTCGCCTCCCCCCTTACTTTACATGCGCACTTCCTCCACACAGCACGTGCGCGCAACCCCTTACTCCGGAGTATAAGTCACAGTACATTAATAAAGTTCACTTCTTAGGGGGGAGTACACTTTCACCAGTGGCAATAGTAGGCACACACCCGAATCCTGTTCGTGCAATGCTAAAAAGGCTTTGTGATAGCCCTTGGGGGGTGTATGGTAGTGGTGGTATGGTATAGGTATGTAAGGGGTTAATGTCAACCCTAGAGTTCATGACGCCAGGCTGAGGGCTGGTATGCTGAATCAATGTTACGGCCTAACGCCGCCCTTCCCAGTAACGATAGCTGCATAAGATAACTGAAGGTTCACAAGAAGATTTGAACTTGAACTTGAATAACTTTTACTGAAGTGCTTGCAATATCCACGGCACAATAACAGTCTCATACAAACAGTGTTGAGGTTCCTTAGTGACTGGCAGTAGTTGCGGACCTTGAGCTAGACATACAGTCTCTGAATTAGGAAGAGATTTGCAGATCCGTCCGGATTTAGGGGAATTATTAGGTCCGGTGATGCTGCAGAGTGTTTGGAAATTGATACACTCTATAATTAGGATTATTCAGCCGTCGCTGCAAGGCTCGGGCCTAACTCACTGCGATAATTGCTGTACAGGTCCTTCTCTCATGCAAGCCCAGGAACAAGAGAGCGAGAAGATGGCCGCCGCTCCCTTATATGGGCAGGGGGCGGGGCGAATCTGATTGGTCCGAACGTCTGCCATTCACCATTACATGGTGAGATGGGATTGCTTACGTCACAGGGCCTCCAAAGGTCCTTAAGCCTAATACCATAGAGTTCACCAATCACATGACCCGCAGGTCCTGCAACGGCAATGGAAACAAGTAATTAACCGTTTATTTATACATACTATTCTATTTACATTAACCTATGAATAAATTACTGATTATAAACTAGTTTAGAGGCGACTAGGGGTAGACTGGCTGACAGGGATCCCTACATCCTAGGGACTCTGGCTATGGGGACCCATACATAAATAAGTACCATATAGAATGCGGTACTGGGACACCCCACTCCCTTATATACCTGGGAGGAGTCAGCTGAGTTCAGGCCTAAACACGCAGCCACGCAGCTACTACCAGTTAACCTCTGCAGGTGAAAGTCAAAGCCTGGCGGTAAGCACAAATACAGGGGACCAGTCTAGTCAAGATAGTCAAGTCTGTCAAGTCACTAAAGTCAGCATGGGTTGCACAATTCAGTCCAAGTCCACTACAATTCCCAGCGAGCCGACAAGCTCCCTAACGTTCATTAAGCATCTCCTTGGGCATAACTGAGCTGTAAAGACTTTAACATCCTGTCTACCTAAGTAAAGTGCCGTTGTTCCGTAACCTTGCATGGGAGTGATTATTTACCCCGCACCTGGCGCAGGAACCAGCGGACATACCTCGGGTGGTGTTGAGGATAACCACGCCCTGGCGTCAAGAACACAAAGGGTTAATGCCATCTGCCATAAGGGTTAACAACATCTGCCTTTCCAACACCTCTTCCAACACCCCTGCAGCACTCGCATTCTATGCGGGTGCTGAATCTCCTGTTTCGGAAACCTCCGGGTTTCCGGGACCGGTGACGGGACATCACGCCACGCCTGCTCCATTCATGTCTATGGGAGGGGACGAGGGGGCGTGGTGTGACGTCACATCCCCAGTCCCGGAAACCCAGAGGTTTCCGAAACAAGAGATTCAGCACCCGCACAAAATGCGGGTGCTGCAGGGAGATCGCGGGGGGTCCCAGCAGCGGGCCCCCCGCGATCAGACATCTTATCCCCTATCGGAATACTTACAGGAACCATTAGCTACCGCCCATCATCTACCCCACTTGGTGTTGTTTTCAATCAACTGAAATGCAGTCTTTATTGCGGGATATTTATACATTTTATTATGCATCTTATTTATTTATTTAGTTATATTTTCAGTTCTTTCAGGTTTTTGATTTGGATGCCCAGGGAGTGAGTTTTCTGTACTACACAAGATCTGAGATTCGAAATCGTATCTTTTGATGTGTCCAGTTATTTGGTGGATGACAATTATTTCGCCGATATATACCAGATGAAGAACTCCTGAAGTATGTTTCTCTTTGAATGAGGAATTTTTCTGATTTGACCCTCTCCTGAATGGACTGAAAGTGACTAGTGTTGCTCAAGAATATTCGCAATTCGAATTTTATTCGCGAATATCGCATATTCGCGAATGTCTGCGAATATAGCACTGTATATTCTAAATTACGAATATTCGCTTTTTTTTTCACAGCACACATCACAGTGATCATCCCTCTCTGCTTCCAGCTTGTGTGGTCTAAAGAAGGCTCTAATATTACTATGAATATGCGAATTTAGAGAATATATGACGAATATTCATCCATATATTCACGAAATATTGCAAATTTGAATATGGTCTATGCCGCTCAATACTAAAAGTGACAATTAAATTATGTGCATGGTGGGGGACAGGGGCACAGCTATAGGGGGTGCAGAGGTAGCAGTTTCATTGGGGCCCTGGTGCAACAGGGTCCAGAACCAACAAGGTATGCCTCTGATGGGGGACATGCAAATTGTCCCATGTGGAAGAAAATTAGGCAAAGAAGGTGTGTGAATAAGGGGGTCATTTATTAAGTCCATAGTCAAAAGTCACAAATGTTTTGCATAAAAATAGTAAATTTGCTCACAAACCAACATTTCTGAAGTTCGCTCCGTGCACCGGATTTCTGGGGTGCTGAAGCCGAGCTCGCGGGGGTCCCCAGCGGCGGGAACCCCCACAATCAGACATCTTATGCATAGGGGATAAGATGTCATGGGGCTGAGTACCCCTTTAAGCTCCATATCCACTTGCTCTGGATCCCCACACAAGTGTGTCCCAGGTTAGTACAGTACCACCATACAGTCCGACTAATTCTCTAGTTTTAGGCTGGTCATTCAGATAAGAATTATGTCAGACAAAACCACCAATGTTGGCAGACCATCTCATGTGCATGGGGGCTTACTGAAGGGTTGGGCATCTTGAATTTCAAGATATCCAATCCTTCTGTTCTCAGGGAGATAAGCCACAACCAGAGGTGTCTGGAAGTTCCCATTCCTCATTGAGAACACAGCATAAATGTATAAGAAATCAAAAGATCTGTAGGAGCAGCTTTCCTTATTTAGAATAAATGCATGCTAAGGTAAAGAGGTCTCCCTGTGGATAGGAGATACATTTATGATCACAAGGGGTCTGACTGCTGAGACCCCTCATGGTCTTCAGAACAGGGTCCCACTTTTACGTGTGCACAGGACAGCGCGTCAGTAGCTTTTGTATACATAAGAGCAGCGGACATGCTGTTTAGTGCACAGGTGCTCCCATAGAGAATACGTGGGGCGCATGCTGACATGCCCCTCCAAGCACAGGAAGAGGCGGGGCCCTATTTTGAAGATCACAGGGGACTGCTGAGACCCCCTGGGATCACAAACATATGCCCTATCCTGGTCCTTTAACCCCTTGAGGACCAAGCCCATTTTAACCTTAAGGACCAGACCTATTTTATTTTTGCGTTTTTGTTTTTTCCTCCTCGCCTTCTAAAATCCATAACTCTTTTATATTTCCATCTACAGACCCATATAAGGGCTTGTTTTTTGCATGACCAATTGTACTTTGTACTCATTTCCTCCCAAAAAAATATTTTTTTAGGGAGGAAATTTAAATGAAAACCACAATTTTGCACATTTTGGAGGGTTTCATTTTCACATTGTTTACGGTAAAAATGACATGATTTCTTTATTCTGTGGGTCCATATGATTAAAATGATACCCATGGCTATATACTTTTATATTTTTTTACCGCTTAAAAAAAAATCGAAAACTTTTTGTACAAAATCAGTAATTGTTACGCCGAGCGCTCCGGGTCCCCGCTCCTCCCCGGAGCGCTCGCGGCGTTCACCTTCTCTCAGCACCCCGGTCAGACCCATTGACTGGGAGCGCTGCATTAATGTCACCGGCGGGGACGCGACCCGCGTAGCGACTCGCATCCCAGTCACCTCACCTGTCCTGTTCCCCGTCGGCTCAGTCCTGGCGCGCGCGACCCCGCTCCCTAGGGCTCAATCAGTGCTCACACCTGTGCCCTCATTATAAAACCTCACTTCCCCTTCCCAGCATTGCCGGATCTTGTTGCCCTTGTGCCAGTGAAAGCGTTTCCTGTGTATGTCCCAAGCCAGTGTTCCAGACCCTCTGCCGTTGCCCCTGACAACGATCCTTGCTGCCTGCCCTGACCTTCTGCTACGTCCGACCTTGCTCTTGCCTAATCCCTTGAACCGCGCCTATCTCAGCCGTCAGTTGGGGTTGAGTCGCTATCGGGTGGAACGACCTGGGGGTTACCTGCCGCTGCAAGTCCATCCCGCTTTGCGGCGGGCTCTGGTGAAAACCAGTAACCCCTTAGACTCTGTTCCCCTGGTACGGCCCACGTCATCACCCCACTGACACAGAGGATCCACCACCAGTATCCTCACAGTATCCAGATCCTGACAGTAGATCCGGCCATGGATCCCGCTGAGGTCCCGCTGCCAGTTGTCGCTGACCTTACCACGGTGGTCGCCCAGCAATCTCAACAGATAGCGCAACAAGGACATCAGCTGTCCCAACTGACTGTCATGCTGCAACAACTTCTGCCACAGCTTCAGCAACCATCTCCTCCGCCAGCTCCTGCACCTCTGCCGCAGCGAGTGGCCGCTTCCAGCCTCCAATTGTCCCTGCCAGACAAATTTGATGGGGACTCTAAACAATGCCGTGGTTTCCTGTCTCAATGTTCACTACACTTGGAGATGATGTCGGACCAATTTCCCACAGAACGGTCTAAGGTGGCTTTCGTGGTTAATCTCCTGTCTGGGAAGGCCTTGTCATGGGCCACACTGCTCTGGGACCGCAATGATCCTGTCACTGCTACTGTCCAGTCCTTCTTCGCTGAGGTTTGTAGTGTCTTCGAGGAACCAGCCCCAGCCTCTTCTGCCGAGACTGCTTTGTTGAACCATGTCCAAGGAAATTCTTCTGTGGGCGAATACGCCATCCAATTTCGTACTCTCGCTTCTGAATTATCCTGGAACAATGAGGCCCTCTGCGCGACCTTCAAGAAAGGCCTATCCAGCAACATCAAGGATGTACTGGCCGCACGAGAAATTCCTGCTAACCTGCATGAACTTATCCATTTGGCCACCCGCATTGACATGCGTTTTTCTGAAAGACGCCAGGAGCTCCGTCAAGATATGGACTTTGTTCGCACCAGGCGATTTCACTCCCCGGCTCCTCTCTTCTCAAGTCCACTGCAATCTGTTCCTGTGCCTTCTGCCGTGGAGGCTATGCAAGTGGACCGGTCCCGCCTGACCCTATAAGAGAGGACTCGCCGCCGCAACGAGAATCTATTCCTGTACTGTGCAAGTACCGAACACTTCCTAAAGGATTGTCCTATCTGTCCTCCGTGTCAGGAAAGACGCACTCCGATTCCTCATTTTTCCACCATTGTGGCTCCGATTGTAGCCCTAACCAGGAAGAATGCCAACCCTAAGTCCTGGCCTCCCCAAGCGGATGAGGCCTTCAATCGCCTCAAAACTGCCTTCGCTTCTGCTCCAGTACTGTCCAGACCTGACCCATCGAAACCCTTCTTGCTGGAAGTGGATGCCTCCTCAGTCGGAGCAGGAGTTGTACTCCTTCAAAAAAACTCTACCTGACGTAATATTACTTGTGGTTTCTTTTCTAAAACCTTCTCTCCGGCGGAGAAAAATTGGTGATCGTGAACTTCTGGCCATCAAACTAGCTCTCGAAGAATGGAGGCATCTACTGGAAGGTTCCAATTACCCCATTGTCATCTACACAGATCACAAGAATCTCTCGTATCTCCAGTCTGCCCAACGTCTGAACCCTCGCCAGGCTAGGTGGTCGTTGTTTTTTGCCCGCTTTAACTTCGAGATTTACTTTCGTCCTGCTGACAAAAATGTCAGGGCTGACGCCCTTTCACGTTCCTCTGATGCTACCGAAACTGAAGCCCCTCTGCAACACATTGTACCTCCTGAATGCCTGGTCTCCTCTGCTCCAGCTTCTATTAGACAAACGCCTCCTGGAAAGACCTTTGTCCCTCCACGCCAGCGCCTCAAGATTCTCAAATGGGGACACTCCTCACACCTCGCTGGCCAGGCTGGCGTCAAGAAGTCCATCCAACTCATCTCTCATTTATATTGGTGGCCTACCCAGGAGGGTGATGTCGCTGATTTCATTTGGGCCTTTACAGTTTGTGCCCAGGACAAGACGCCTCGCCAGAAGCCTGCTGGACTCCTCCTTCCTTTCCCTGTTTCTGAGCAACCATGGTCTCAAATTGCCATGGATTTTATTACGAATCTGCCTTTATCCCATGGTAACACCGTCATCTGGGTGGTCGTTGATCGTTTCTCCAAGATGGCACATTTCATTCCGCTTCCAGGTCTTCCTTCTGTGCCACAGTTGGCGAAGCAATTTTTTATGCATATTTTTCGCCTTCGTGGGCTTCCCACGGATATCGTCTCGGATAGAGGCGTCCAATTTGTATCGAAATTTTGGAGAGCTCTCTGTAATCAATTAAAAATCAAATTAAATTTCTCGTCCTCCTATCATCCCCAATCCAATGGGCAAGTAGAGAGAGTTAACCAGATCCTTGGTGACTATTTGCGACATTTTGTTTCCTCCCTCCAAGACGATTGGGTCGACCTTCTACCCTGGGCTGAATTCTCGTACAATTTCAAAAACTCTGAATCCTCCGCCAAATCCCCGTTCTTTGTGGCGTACGGCCGTCACCCTCTGCCCCCCTCCCCATTCCCACTTCTTCTGGATTGCCTGCCGTTGATGAAGTTACCCGGGACTTCTCTATCATCTGGAAGGAAACTCAAAAATCCCTCCTACTGGCCTCGTCTCGTATGAAGTCCTCCTGTCTTCGCTCCTGGGGACAAAGTGTGGCTTTCTGCCAAATATATCCACTTCCGTTTCCCCAGCTATAAACTGGGACCACGTTATCTTGGACCTTTTAAAATCAAGAGTCAAATCAATCCTGTCTCCTACAAACTTCTTCTTCCCCCTTCTCTCCATATTCCTAACTCTTTTCATGTTTCCCTTCTCAAACCTCTTGTCCTTAACCGCTTCTCTCCCAAGGTTGTGGCTCCAGCTCCTGTCTCTGGCTACTCCAATGTCTTCGCTGTTAAAGAAATTCTCGCATTCAAAACAGTTAGAGGTAAAAAAAAAATTCTCGTAGATTGGGAGAATTGTGGACCTGAAGAGAGGTCTTGGGAGCCCAAGGATAACATCCTCGACAAGGAGCTCATTCGCAAGTTTTCAGGTTCCAACCAAAAAGAGGGGGAGACCCAAGGGGGGGGTACTGTTATGCCGAGCGCTCCGGGTCCCCGCTCCTCCCCGGAGTGCTCGCGGCGTTCACCTTCTCACAGCGCCCCGGTCAGACCTGCTGATCAGGAGCGCTGCATTAATGTCACCGGAGGGGACGCGACCCGCGTAGCAGGACGGCCCGCTCGCGGCTCGCGTCCCAGTCACCTCACCTGTCCTGTTCCCCGTCGGCTCAGTCCCGGCGCGCGCAGCCCAGCTCCCTAGGCCGCGCGCGCGCCGGCTCTCTGCGATTTAAAGGGCCAGTGCGTAACTGATTGGCACCTGGCTCAATCAGTGCTCACACCTGTGCCCTCGTTATAAAACCTCACTTCCCCTTCCCAGCATTGCCGGATTTTGTTGCCCTTGTGCCAGTGAAAGCGTTTCCTGTGTATATCCCAAGCCAGTGTTCCAGACCCTCTGCCGTTGCCCCTGACTACGATCCTTGCTGCCTGCCCTGACCTTCTGCTACGTCCGACCTTGCTCTTGCCTAATCCATTGTACCGCGCCTATCTCAGCCATCAGTTGGGGTTGAATCGCTATCGGGTGGAACGACCTGGGGGTTACCTGCCGCTGCAAGTTCATCCCGCTTTGCGGCGGGCTCTGGTGAAAACAAGTAACCCCTTAGACTCCGTTCCCCTGGTACGGCCCACGTCATCACCCCACTGACACAGAGGATCCACCACCAGTATCCTCACAGTATCCGGATCCTGACAGTAATCTAAAATTGGCCTATTTTGACCACCTATAACTTTTTCATTTTTCCATATATTGGGCAGTATGAAGGCTCATTTTTGGCGCCGTCATCTGTACTTTTTCTCAATACCACATTTGCATATATAAAACTTTTAGACAATTTTTGATAAAAAAAAATTTGAAATAAAATGTGACAAAAAAGCAGCATTTTTGGACTTTTTTTTATTTTTTACCTTTACGCCGTTAACATTATATTATGATAGTTCGGACATTTACCCACGCGGCGATACCAAATATGTTTATTTAAAAAAATTACGCTTTTTGGGGGTAAAATGGGAAAAACTGACTATTTTCATTTTTATTGGGGGAGGAGATTTTTCACTTTTTTAAAATGTTTCTTTTTACATTTTTCAACTTTTTTTTTTTACACTTTTTATGTCCCCATAGGGGACTATCTATAGCAATCATTTGATTGCTAATTCTGTTCAGTGCTATGCATAGGACATAGCACTGATCAGTATTATCAGTGATCTTCTGCTCTGGTCTGCTCGATCTCAGACCAGAGCAGAAGACCTGAGGAGACTAACAGAGGCAGGTGAGGGGACCTCCATCCGCCATTACAGCAGCGGCGCTGCGGGCGATCCGATCATCTATTTTATCATGCGCATTACCGCAGATGCATCTGAGGGGTTAATGGCGGACATCTGCGCGATTGCGGATGTCGGCCATTACCGGCGGGTTCCCTGGAACCTGCCGTGTATGACGCAAGCACCACTCCGATGCTCACGGTCATACTCAGGACGTAAATGTACGTCCTGCTGCGCGAAGTACCGCCAAACTAGGACGTACATTTACATTCGTGGTCGTTAAGGGGTTAAAGGGATTTCACCGCGAATGTAAAAGATGGCTGCCGATCATCTCCAGCCTGTTTGAGCCAGGGGAGATGGCTGGGCGGCAAAAACAGCTCAGCTCTGTAGCAGAATTTGCCTAGCACCTATTGACGTTATTGGTGCAAATAGTATAGCCCAAAAAGTTACAGTAACTTAACTTCCAGATTTAAATAAACAGCAAAGCTGTTTTTGGTGCCCAACGATCAATCTCCGCCCACTGGAAACTAAAAGTAAGTCCACCTATTGTTCATATGATATCTATGACAATATATTGCTTTATTTTTGGAGCGGCATAGTCTACTTTGCCCGGTGAAGTCTTTAGCATTTAGATGAGGGTCGGGGCAGGTGTGGCGCACAGGGTGTTGGATGTTGAAAGAGACAGAATGATCAGTAGGTAGCACTCCCGTCCTGTGACTGATCTCCCATAGCAGTGTGTAATCTCCGGGTCCATCTCCATTCATGTTATCAGTACAGGATAATAAGTAGAGAAGAAGCTGCTTAAGAAGCCTCTGCTGAAGGCTTATACAGTCAGAGCGAGGTCAGCCAGCTATTAGCAGCAAGCTGAAGACGTTTCAAAGGAGAATTCATGGGGGGATTTAATTCTTAGGAGCACTTCCTATGCACCGGAGGATTTTTTGCTTGATACTGAGGTTTTTAATTTAGTCTTGAGGAGGTTGATCCCGTCTTAAGATGATTTTCTCTGATAGGTGGATCCCATTGCTGGGGATTCCCTTTCTTGTTACCTGAACTACTGGCATAGTGAGGCATGCAACTTTTAGGGCAGTGGTCTCCAAACTGTGGACCTCCAGCTGTTGCAAAACTACAACTCTCAGCATGCCCGGACAACCAATGGCAATAATTGTTTCATCTAAACTGACTCTGAAGTTGGCCATATACTTTAGATTAATGTCAGGCAAAGCTGATGATTTCAGTGGGAAAAGACCACCCATCTAATGTGTTTGGAGCCCTCCCCAATCTGTATGCCCCCTATTCTAAACCAATCTGTATGCTCCCTATTCTATACCAATCTGTATGCCCCCTATTCTATACCAATCTGTATGCTCCCTATTCTATACTAATCTATATGCCCCCTACTCTATACCAATCTATATGCCCCCTACTCCATACAAATCTTTGTCTCCTATTCTATACCAATCTGTATGCCCCAGGAGTGTAGCTATAGAGGGGGGAAGAGGTAGCAGTCACAACAGGGCCCTGGTGCCTAAGGGGGCCCCAAAGCACATCTGTCCCATAAGAGATCAGTATTATAGTTGGCACATGGTGCCCTGTTGCAGATTTTGCATCAGGCCTAGAAGCTACAAATTATGCCTCTGGTGTGCCCCTATTCTATACCAATCTATATGCCCCCTATTCTATACTATTCTATATGTCTCCTATTCTATACCAATCTATATGCCCCCTATTCTATACTATTCTATATGTCTCCTATTCTATACCAATCTATATGCCCCCTATTCTATACTATTCTATATGTCTCCTATTCTATACCAATCTATATGCCCCCTATTCTATACTATTCTATATGTCTCCTATTCTATACCAATCTATATGCCCCCTATTCTATACTATTCTGTGTGTCTCCTATTCTATACAAATCTGTTTGTCTCCTATTCTATACCAATCTATATGCCACTTATTCTATACCAATCTATATGCCCCTTATTCTATACTATTCTGTTTATCTCCTATTCTATACCAATCTATAAAACTCCTATTCTATACCAATCCTTATGCCCCCTATTCTATACCAATCCTTTGCCCCCTATTCTATACCAATCTATATGCCCCCTACTCTATACAAATCTTTGTCTCCTATTCTATACCAATCTGTATGCCCCCTATTCTATACCAATCTGTATGCCTTGCTATTCTATACCAATCTGTATGCCCCCTATTCTATGCCAGTCTGTATGCCCCCTATTCTATACCAATCTGTATGTCCCCTATTCTATACCAATCTGTATGCCCCCTATTCTATACCAATCTGTATGCCCCCTATTCTATACCAATCTGTATACCCCAGGAGTGTAGCTATAGAGGGGGGAAGAGGTAGCAGTCACAACAGGGCCCTGGTGCCTAAGGGGGCCCCAAAGCACATCTGCCCCATAAGTGATCAGTATTATAGTTGGCACATGGTGCCCTGTTGCATATTTTGCATCAGGCCTAGAAGCTACAAGTTACACCTCTTGTATGACCCTATTCTATACCAATCTATATGCCCCTATACTATACTATTCTATATGCCCCCTATTCTATACTATTCTATATGTCTCCTATTCTATACCAATCTATATGCCCCCTATTCTATACTATTCTATATGTCTCCTATTCTATACCAATCTATATGCCCCCTATTCTATACTATTCTATATGTCTCCTATTCTATACTATTCTGTTTGTCTCCTATTCTATACCAATCTATATGCCCCCTATTCTTTACAAATCTATATGCCTCCTATTCTATACCAATCTATATGCCTGCTAGTCTATACAAATCTGTATGCCCCCTATTCTATACCAATCTATATGCCCCTACTCTATACAAATCTGTATGCCTCCTATTCTATACCAATCTATATGCCTCCTATTCTATACCAATCTATATGCCTGCTAGTCTATACAAATCTGTATGCCCCCTATTCTATACCAATCTATATGCCCCTACTCTATACAAATCTGTATGCCTCCTATTCTATACCAATCTATATGCCCCTACTCTATACAAATCTGTATGCCTCCTATTCTATACCAATCTATATGCCCCTACTCTATACAAATCTGTATGCCTCCTATTCTATACCAATCTATATGCCTGCTAGTCTATACCAGTCTGTATGCCCCCTATTCTATACCAATCTATATGCCGCCTACTCTATACAAATCTGTATGCCTCCTATTCTATACCAATCTATATGCCTGCTAGTCTATACCAGTCTGTATGCCCCCTATTCTATTCCAATCTATATGCCTCCTATTCTATTCCAATCTATATGCCCCCTATTCTATACCAATCTATATGCCCCCTATTCTATACCAATCCGTATGCCCCCTACTCTATACAAATCTGTATGCCTCCTATTCTATACCAATCTATATGCCTCCTATTCTATACCAATCTATATGCCTGCTAGTCTATACAAATCTGTATGCCCCCTATTCTATACCAATCTATATGCCCCTACTCTATACAAATCTGTATGCCTCCTATTCTATACCAATCTATATGCCCCTACTCTATACAAATCTGTATGCCTCCTATTCTATACCAATCTATATGCCCCTACTCTATACAAATCTGTATGCCTCCTATTCTATACCAATCTATATGCCTGCTAGTCTATACCAGTCTGTATGCCCCCTATTCTATACCAATCTATATGCCGCCTACTCTATACAAATCTGTATGCCTCCTATTCTATACCAATCTATATGCCTGCTAGTCTATACCAGTCTGTATGCCCCCTATTCTATTCCAATCTATATGCCTCCTATTCTATTCCAATCTATATGCCCCCTATTCTATACCAATCTATATGCCCCCTATTCTATACCAATCCGTATGCCCCCTATTCTATACCAATCTGTATGCCTTGCTATTCTATACCAGTCTGTATGCCCCCTATTCTATACCAATCTGTATGCCCCCTATGTTATACCAATCTGTATGCCTTGCTATTCTATATCAATCTGTAGGGGCAAACATATACTGCCAAGCCAGACCACATTAATAAATAGTATTAAGACTGCTATATGCAACATATAAACCAAAACCTGCTGAGGATAATAAGGATGCAGCAGAAAAAGTATACGAAAACCACACAAAATCACATAAAAAAAACAATAAAAAGGGCAATAAAACAAAGCAACAACTGTAAAGAAGAATATGCTGGGATGTCAGATGGTACAGTAAGGACTGGTGAAACACTAAATAATCCCATACTGTAGTAATAAGTAGGATAGATGTAATTATGGCGGCATAATACAATCCACAAGTCCCTGTAAACTGCATAAAAGTGAAAACAAAAATAAATGGCGCAGGACTGATACAACGGCCATAGACAGTACCCACACAGAAAAACACCATGAGAACATCTGCCCCGACATCCATTTCAGAATTACGGTACTTCTTTCTTCTTCTGGCAACTTTATGTTTTTATGTGACTTTGTGTGATATAAATCAAGAAAGATTGTATATTTTTATGTATTATTTTTCCTTTTTGTCCTCTGTATTTTTTTTTCACTGTGATTCCTAATAATATGTATCAACATTTATTTGTTTTGCATGTAAGTCAGCGTTTCATTACCAGGGCGCCTCCAGCTGTTGCAAAACTACTACTCCTTGCATGCTTGGACCACCTTTGGCTGTCCGGGCATGCTGGGAGTTGTAGTTTTGCAACAACTGGAGGCGACCTGGTTGGGAAACACTGAAGCAAGTTCTGTATTAGGGATCCCTTTTGGTAAGATTAAAGATTTTACATACATAGCTTCCAACTAAAAGAGAAAAATTGAGTTCGGAGCGACTCAGTTCCACTCAACTGCCAATTAAATAAGCCCCTAAACACATTTAAAACACCGCCTAACACCTTTAAATCCCTGTCTTAAACTGTCAGGAGTTTATTCAAGTAGTTTTGAAGTGTTTTTAAGGATCAGTTATGGTGACATATGGTAACCCATGGTAACTATTCCAGCTCGCACATTTTGTAGGCTTTTTCACATCAAAACAAAGTGGCATAAACTATCCCTGGTTAGTTTAGAGGATAGGGGATAAGGTGCAGATCGTGGGGGGTCCGACCGCTGGGGCCCCCCGCGATCTCCTGTACGGGGCCCCGACAGCCCGCGGGAAGGGGGCGTGGTAACCTCCGTACGAAGCGGCGGCCGACACGCCCCCTCAATACAACTCTATGGCAGAGCCGGGGCGCAGCCTTCGGCAATCTCCGGCTCTGCCGTAGCGATGTATTGAGGCGGCGTGTCGGCCGCCGCTTCGTGCTGTGGTCGACACCCTCTATCTGTCCGGAGAGCCTGGCCCCCGTACAGACAGATCGCAGGGGGCCCCAGCGGTCAGACCCCCGCGATCTCAGACTTATCCCCTATCCTTAGGATAGGGGATACGTTTTTCACCACTGGAATACCCCTTTAATCTCAAATCTCGGCATGACAAAACATTTTTCCCCCTTTTAGGGAGTAGTAACAGAATTGGCATTCTAAAATAGTGAAGACTAAAGAAGAAATGGCTCTTGTATGAAAAGCCAAAAAAATTATCCCTTTTCTGGGGATGATGGGTTGTGTATGTGTAGGCCTGGCTGGAAGTAGGGTGATGGTGGATTGGTGTTCTAGTAGTACCCAGCATACAGCAGACAGTGGTGAGGTAGAGTTATCAGTAGCCAGCAGAGAGCAGGCATTGGTGGACTAGTTAATAGTGTACAACTTGAGATGGAAGACAGATGTTTGTAGCGTACAGCAGGAGATGGTGGACTGATTTCACTAGCATTCAGCAGGGGTGGTGGTAGCACTGCCTAATCAGTGGCATCTGGTACTGGAGGTTTAAATTACTTTCTCATCCATGCCTGATTCATTTTAGTAAAAGTCAGTTTTTCCACGCTGCTGGCTGACAATCTTGTTCACCTTGAGGTAAACACACCATCTGCTGCGCTTAACACTCTCCCCAAAGCTGCACTAGAGGGTGGACAAGACAGAAAACTCATGGCAAACTGCAAACTGGGCAAGTTCTGGCCAATGGTCTAATCTGGTGAGCCAGAAGTCCATGGGGTCCAAGTATCAGGTTTGCCAAAAAGTCTATTTCATTTTGGCCAGCAGCCCTGGCTGGCCGCAGGGTGGTTGCAAAAGCAAACACAACTGATTTAAATGTGGTCGACAGCCCTGGCTGTCTGCAGGGTGGTTGCAGATGCAAACACAACAAATTTACAATTTGCCCCAGCCAGGCGGCCCAGTCCTGGCTGGGAAATACCACTGAGATAACAGAAATGGAGCAAAGCTTTTTTTGGCCATGTATTGCCCCTGGCCATAGATATTAATCAACCGTGGCATGCATGGTGTGGCTGTCTCAGCAAATTAATGGCGACTTGGTACGTGGCACTTTGGCCTGGCACATCTCATTAATTGTTTGAAGGCAGTGGAGTCCACAAGATGGTATGGGAGGTTCTGTGCCAAAAACAATTTGGCCAGGTAGGAATTGAGGTGCACTACAACAGAGTGACTGGGAGAATACAGTGTTCTGCAGGACATGGATTCCCCAATGGATAACTGAGGGATCGGAGAGGAGGTGGGCATGACACAGATGAGTCAAATCCTGAAAATGTGCTGCCTATAGAAGAGGCCTGGCTGTTAGACAGTTGGGACTAGAGTTTAGCAAAGTTTTGAACATTTCTAGCTTCATCCAACATGTCAAAAGTTATCCTTTTTTTGGGTGTAGCAGGAGGTTCTTAGTCTAGCAAGTGAAGAAGACGGCATGGATTTTTCCAAGTGTGCCAAAAATTATCCCTTTTTTGGGAGTAGCAAGAGGTTCTTAATCTAGCAGGTTAAGAAGAGGATTTTTTCAAGCGTGACAAAAAAAGATCTCTTTTTTTGAGAAGCAAGAGGCCCTTAATCTAGCGAGTGAAGGAAACAGCATGGATTTTTACAAGCGTCCCAAAAATTATCCCTTTTATTGTGGATGATGGACGTGTAGGCCTGGATGGAAGTAGTGGGATGGTAGATTGGTGTTACTGGCAGTAGCCAGCATACAGCAGATGGTGGTGAGGTAGAGTTATATGTAGACAGCAGAGAGCAGGTATTGGTGGACTAGGTATACATCTACCTAGGCTTTGTGATACATGAGGTGCTGACGTAGAGGCCTAATTCCTGAATTTGGACCCTGCCTGTGCCTCACTTTCTCTCCGCAGAGATGGCAACGAGCCTGCTTTCCTGTATCTGGTAACATAGTAAAGAATTTCCACACGGCATGATACCGTAAATAGCTAGGTACATCATCACCCGACTGTGCCCCTGTTCTGGAACGTTTTTTTTTCTCAAGCCTTCAGATCCAGCACCAGTGTTACCATCACTTGCTCCTGAGCTGCTCAGACCAGAAGGCCTGCTGACATCCTCCTCTTCATCATCCCCACCACTCTTCTCAGCACTTCTGTCATTATGGCCTTCTCGTTCCTCCACACCAAATCCCCCATAATGTGTTCCAGAATCTTCCCCACGACTACCGCCAGTCCCACTTGTGCCATGCTTGGCCACTGCAACCCCTTCCCCACCACGGCAACACGCTCCAAAGGCTGACTGTGAAGCAACTCCTCCTCGTAGCTAGTGCTATCCTTCTGTGTAGTAGTGGGGATGGGGGGGGGGGGGGGGGAGCAAAGACAGAGATTAGGATACAGACCCTCTAGGAAGGATGGACAACTCCTTTACCAGACATATTTTTTAAAGGATCTTTTTTTTTGGGGGGGGTGATTTTTCACCAACCTACTTGTCAACTTTAAGTTTTAATGCTTTGAACTGCATATAAGGCAAGTTTAATAAAACCAAAATCTAAAAAACAATTTTTTTGGGAATGCACAGGCTTTTAGTATAATGCGTGTTTGCATATACACAACTAGAAAGATTTAGTGGTGAAATTCAACAAAACTGTGTTAACAGACCAGATACGGTTCAGAGGAACACACCTTTGCATGCCAGAGATGACAGCACAATGAGTACTGAAAGTGTTTGTGGAATAATATGAAATGCAACAGACCTGTATTAGCACCACAGGCTAGATACGTGTAACTAATCAACCCGTTTTTTTGTGTCTCAGAGAAGACAGCACAATGAGTACAGAAGGTGTTTGCAGAACATTATTAAATACACTACACACTACAACTGTATAACACTACAGGCTAGATATGTTTTACTAATCAACACATTTTTGGGTGGCAGCACAATGAGTACTGAAGGTGTTTGCGGAACAATATTAAATACACCACAACCGAATAACACTAGAGGCTAGATACGTGAAGATTTTTAAACTGACTAACTGAAGAGAATGTTTTGCCCCAGAATTTTATGCTCAAAGCAGCGAGGGGGTGTCCTGAAATTGGCGTGGATGCCGGCTGTAGCTTCTCCTCACACTTCTCCACACAGTACCTCAGCTTACAACTGAATTTGAACTGAATTCCTGACTAGATTGACTCCTCTGAACTCCACAGCTCCTCTCCCCCCACACTACATAAAGGCTAATATTGGGGGGCTCCCACTGGAGCATCAGGGTCACCTTGTCTACAATCCCTTAAGAAGACAGTACACAATTAATTAAAACATAATAGGAATAAATCACAATGTAACAGAATATACTATGGAGCAGTGGGCTCAGCACAGAGACAGCATGGATGCCCGAGGCAATCTTTAGCCCACAGGACAACATCCTGTGCTAGGAAACCACATACCTCCATGTGTTCCCTGAGCAGGAGGCATACAGTGTATGACTCCTGTTTAGTAGTACTTCGTTTCTATGAAAACTAAATAGAGGAACAGTGACTTCTGTCATTTGAACAGTAGTCCCTGCTCCAGTGTACTGATTATGAATGTTACTGTAAGTACCAATTCCCACAAAATCTATCAAAACAATTTCCAGAGCTTTGTCATTTTTAAGTGTATCTGTCATATCACAGAAAATGAATGCTTATATATATTACTTACTAGGTCATGGAGATTCTTTACATGTCTTTTATATGTGTCTAGCTTCTGTATTTGGCTCACATATCCCTCTGTTCTGCTGCTCTCCCATTCTGACATCCACTGCTCATGAAGGGGTGTGACCAAGGCAAGCGTCGAGCCCGTCCTCACTTTCCATGCATTCACTTCCTCCCTAAGTCTGCTGTGCTGGGTCTCTTTATCCAATCATTGCAGGCTGCTCTGTAAACCCCTCCTCTCTGTTTTCATGATGCAGACTGATAGGACAGGAGTGAACACAGAGGAGTGCTAGTCCCATCCTCACTTATTAGACTTTGTCCCAGTCTGTGCTTCAGCTGGGACAAAGATGATGGTGTAGCTGGACAGAATTATGTTCTGGTTGGTCTGGGGAAGGGGTGTTTTTTTTTTTTTTTACAAGCCATGATTTGTATAAAAAGGAGATAAATATTTTTTATAAAGTATATTAGAAAGATTAATGTTTTGCCATGATAAATAACATATAAAAAGTTTTTGAATCTGACAGTAACCATTTAACTTATCACATTATTTCCCATGATGACAAGCATTACAGACTAACCAAGAACAACAAATGTCTGACTAAATTCCCTATTCAAGTACCTTGTAAGGGGAGATTTATCAAAACCTGTCCAGAGGAAAAGTTGCTGAGTTGCCCATAGCAACCAATCAGATTGCTTCATTCATTTTTGAAAAGGCCTCTGAAAAATGAAAGAAGCAATCTGATTGGTTGCAATGGGCAACTCAGCAACTTTTCCTCTGGACAGGTTTTGATACATCTCTCCCATAAAGTTTATCTTCTGGTCTTATAGCAGCAGCTATAACCTATGATGGCGAAACTCACTAAAGCGCAACTCTAATGTTGTTGGAACAGCAGAATATACTTTTGAAACTGCCACCAACTCCGTAGCAGGTTGAGCTATCTATGGAATTTCCGATAGTCCCTTGCATGGTTCTTCTAGCTGCTATCGCAGTCTATAGAGTTGGCATTAGTGCTTAAAGTGTTTCCTGCTGCAGCAACAACGTTGGAGTTGCTCTTTAATGAAAAAAAAAAAAAGTATGTGACAAAGTAAAATCGATTCTTGTTCGGTCAATGGCTTCAGAATAATTGGATTTAACCAATAATAAGGTGTTCTGATGAAGAGACCTGTCTAATATAATAACACATTAGCACTATCATCTTACATTTTAATTGAAATCAGACAAGAAACAACAAGTGCAGCAATATCCTTAAATGACAACAATGGGGACCACAGTCTTCATGGATTCCTATTGAATGGTGTCGCCTTTAGTAGATATCCTATTAATACTGAGGGTAACTATTACATCACTGGCCATAATGGAGGCAGATCTTCCCGTCTATGGGCAGCTTAATGCTACATGTGAGGATTATTCTTCTAGTGTGTCATTTCCTCCTCCATCGCTGACACTTGTTTATTTAGTCTTGGTCCTCGGTCGCTCACAATAGTGTTGTTGCTGCTGGAAGTAAACAGCCGTATTGTCAGCTTATTTGTTATTATGTCTAGTAAACAGTAAAGTGAAACCGGCCCATAGCTCCCCATCCAGGAGGAAAATCACTTCCCAAATGCGTCCTCTTCTGTAAACTATCCACTGAGGGTCTTATGTACCTTCAGCCACTTTCATAGGGATCATGTTCCTTGTACTATGGAAAAATGACTCAACCTTGTCATTGATTTTTTACTTTTTAAGACTAAATGCAATTAATGTGTCTATATTGTTATATAACATCCCATAAAAACATGAATGGAAGAGGTTGTTTATTTGTAAACCATGGTTTTAATCACCCTATTAGGGCATTCTCAGGGAAAGGTGAGGGGGTCTTCTGTTTAGGACCCTCATCTATTGGCCAAAGTGAGAAGCGGCAATAAAGAGTATCTCTCTTTTCCAGGAGGACCCAGGATGACTATACATATAAATAATTAATGCGTAATGATTGATTTCTCCTTTGGTGGCGCTGGAGGAAAATTGAACACTTGCTGCCTGGTTCTCTACGAATGATAATACTGGGGTCTCAGAAGTATCTAAGACTCAGATCAATGTTGATGGCCCTTCTAAAAATAGTTTATTAAAAAGGGGCAACCACAAAAGACCTAAGCATGCAATACATAGATTAAAGGAGTATTTCAGCCTTAAAAAATGTATCCTCTCCTATCCACAGAACAGTGGATAAGTGTCCGATCATGGGGGGGTATCCCCTGTGCTCCTATAGATATTGACTGAAGTGTGTGCTGTTAAGAGCCCTAGAGGTCTTACAGGTTGGACCCCCGCAATCAGACACTTATCCCCTGTCCTGTGGATAGGGGATGCTATTTTTAAGGGCAGGAATACCCCTTTAATTTCAGCTAAAACTCTCACAAACATAATTGATCTCATATGGCCTCCCAACTTGGTACAGCGAGAGAAGCATTAGCCAGTCAGATTTTAACATGCCCGATATAAGCCACTGGCAGAGATGCTTGGTAGCTGCTCATTTCTGTTTTCCCATTCAGAACACAGGCATGCTCACCCAAGCTAAGCATGCAAATATAAGGGAGATCAGTAGAAAAAACTCCCAAGTCTTCAGCCAACAGCTGTCTAGAGTGTATGGTCAGCTATGGTCAGTCACAATGTCCCTCTTGCCCTTTTATGCTTCCTGTTGACAACATTTTACCAACTACTATATTCCATGGCATATATTTTTGTAGAAATCTAGTTTTCATTTTCTGAACTTTATTCAGTCCCAAAAATAAAATTTTTGGGAAGACACACAAGCCTTTTTTTTTTAATTTTTTTTTTAATAAATTTGGTACAAATCACTCCAGATATTTATTTTTAGGATTAGAAATAGAAAAGAAGAGCTGACTTCTTCCAAAAACAGCACCACCCCATCCTGCAGTTGTGTGCGGTATTTCAGCTCAGTTTCATTGGAGCCAAGTTGTAATACCACACATAACCTGAGGACAGGTGTGATGCTGTTTTTAGAATAAAGTGGCTATTTTTCTGGATAAAACACATTTTAAACACAGCACATTGGGTGTTGTAATCTCCCAACTTCTGGATCACTACAGGATGAAGACCACTGCTCTAGACAGTGTCTAAATTAAGATCAAGGTCCCCGTATTGAAGATCTTGGGTGAACCCAGTGGTCAGACCTCCACGATCAGATAGTTATTCCCTATCTAAATTAAGATCAAGGTCCCCGTATTGAAGATCTTGGGTGAACCCAGTGGTCAGACCTCCACGATCAGATAGTTATTCCCTATCTTTAAGATAGAAGATACCTTTACAAGATGGCACAACCTCTTGAAGAGTCTCCGCTCTTACCCCCTCACTTATGTAACCAGACCCTTCTCTTAAGAATTGCAGTAAAGTTTTAAGAAGTCTAAATGTCTTTGGTGAAAGAAAATGTAAAGTGAGATCATACAAGAGGTTCAAGGAGAGTCTTTAAAGAACCACAAGTATCATTTGAAACCAGCTTGGTTCTTTGATGTGATGTAGCCAGTTCTTGGGTGAAGCCGGTCATTCAAGCTTGGTGGACACAAGGTAGAACTTGCCATGTTTTTCCATCTCCCTCATCGATTCTTAATCAGTCTCTAATTGATGTTGTTCTTAGATCCAAGTAAACAGTTTAGACTGTGGATTGTTCTGCATCTCCATTCACTTAGTTCCATTGTCTCTTACTTCATGGGATATGGAAATTTCCCAAGCACAGCCATACTTGATCAAACAGGGATAATACATGTTGTAGCAGTACTAAAAGTCATGCATATGTATAATCAAGACAATTTAGTTAAGTATATTGACTAGATACCAAAGCAGGTTGAATATATTTGACCACCTTTGTACACATGTATAGGTTCCTTACTTGCCTATTGCATATTCACTGGTATAGTATGGCTTCTACACTATAACAGCTAGCTAATGTTATCTCCAGTAAATACTATATGTGTCAGACTCCACCACAATATGTTTTTTCCCTTTTATTTAAGGTCCTTTTCACTGGCAGATGAGGGCACCAGGGCCGATCTAGATGATCTGTACCCTTTTAATAAACCTTCCCACGGCTTATTTAGTCACCGGTGGGGCGAAACAAATCATAACCGGATCATTCATGCAGCTCCAAATGTTGGTCTTTCTTTACAGGCCTATTATCAAGAATGAGGGTGCCCAAAATTCATATCGGTAAAAGGGCCTTTAGATGATGGTTGTTTGGTTCAATGTAAAAGAGAAAATAAGCTTGGCTAAACTACAACTACAATTTTAGGGATAATTGTCCCATGTTTTTTTTGTTTGTTTGTTTTACCTTTACCTAACCTGTAGGTTTAGAAGCATAAACTAAGGATCACATTTTTATATTGATTGAAATTTTACAAATTAATAACATAATAATAATAATAATTATTATTATTTATAACAATAGCAATAATAAATAAGAATTATTTAAATAGCTAACACTATGCTTAGAATTGTTCAATTATAACTGTTAATACTACTTGTTAATTAATTTTTTTATACATAAAAACCTGTTCCCAATAGTCCATTTTTCATCAGACTTTGCAGACAGTTCACCTAGGACCCACCCTTTACATTATCTATAAAGAGCATGTTCATGTTTAAATTATATCATTGTATCATATTAATGTGTCCCTGGCAGTAGCATTTTTTTAAAGGGTTACTCCACTTAATAAACTCTTAACCCCTATCCAATCACACCCCAAGTCAGGACCCTGTCTCAGCCGGTGATTTGCTGAGTGGACCGTCACTTCTATCATTCATAGACCCATGCATGCAGATGTAAAAGCTTTGCCCCATTTAGGAGATCATAGGGTGGGTCTCAGAGGTTGGACCCCCTGCAATCAAACCTATCCAAATTATAGGAGTACCCCTTTATGTACGCTGTAAATCGCTTTACTCACCTGGATCTTTGCTGGGATCTTTGCCTTATTGCATGTGACCAACTCCATTATAAGTCTATGGAGTTCATCTTGTGCAGAGAGACGAAAAGGCAGCAAACTGTGGAAGGAAGCAGATAACTCTCGGATCCGGACCAATCAAATCTTCGGCATGTCTCTTCAACATGTCAAATCTTTTGTGCCTCTGTCGTTAAGCTTCATCATAAAATTTTTTTATTTATAGATCATATGAATTGTCTCTAGTGGAGGTGATGTCCTTCCAATCAGGTTGTCTTTTGCTGGATCCTTGAGATCCATTTTTGTGTCAAACCCCACAGTAGAAACCTTGGGTACTCTGGAGGGTCAGCCTGTATCTGGGCACTAAACTATCTTGTATTCAAGTATCCTGAAAGAGGAATTCCAATATTCTGGTACACTAATGAGGAATCTACAATCTACCAAACATTTAAATGGATGTTGTCTGGTAGCCCAGTGCCACTGGTTCAGCATTTTCTATTTGCCATAAAAACTGGACTTCTGGGTGCAGGATGGTTCCTTCATAAGAAACTGAATGTAAAAATTGTACAATTATACTGTTTTTATGGACAAAACAACGATGAATCATCTTATTTGCTATTCAATACATGTTGTGTTACACCTCCAAAAACATACAGGCAAAAAACACATCAAATAATAAACATGACTGTGCAATGTAAGAACAATATAAACTTCAAACAAAAGCACTTGTCTGAAAAAATTCTACAAAAAAGGATATCTCTTTATTGAAAAAAGAAAAAGATAATAAAAAAAAAAATTAAAGGGGTAGTCCGCTGCTCAGCGTTTGGAACAACACACCCCCTCACATCGGGCGAAAATACGCTGAAATGGCAGACCACGCTGAAGCAGGTTTAGATACAGTCTAAACTGTAGATCCCGAAGACCGTGCGCAGAATTAATCAAGAGCCATGTGACTTTGGATAAATTAGGCGCACAATAGACCGGCCTTACGCTCTGTAGTTTGGTCTATATTGATGCGGGGAAATAGACCGCTTCGATAAATCCCCCCCCATTGTCTCATAGACTTATTGCTCAGAACATGTAAACATGTGAGCCGTGTCACTGAAAGGTGAGGAAGCCCCCTCCATTTATTCTAAGCCCTGGAGAAGCCTTCAATAGGCTCACAGTCTGATCTTCTGAGGATTCAGGTGGGTTTACAACTAAATCAAAGGCAAGTATGGGATGTGGAAGCCACCTTTCATCAGCTAAGGGAAGGAGAAGATCCATGAAGGACTTTGCATCAGGATTATATTCTTTGTGCTTTATTCTTATTTCAGGTGAAGGGGTCAGGTGGGAAAGCCGTCCTTGGTGAAGTTTATTTACAGATATCAATGGGGTATTGCTGAAGCATTTAGTGGAAAGAATGATGATCCGTGTAGACTCTAACAGAACGTGATGACAGGAAGACTCAAGAAACCGAGGAAGTGTCTACCTACTCAGCTGATTCATGAAGACAGTGCTATGTTTACAGGGAACCTTCACCTGATTGGACACCGTCTCATAGGGTGTAGAGAGTATGTTTTAATGCTACAACAATGCATCTAAAATAATGAAATTTTAAGAAATTCTATCATTTTGTGAACCTATTTCCTATGCAGCCCAATGTCTTCATGGATAGAGACGCTAAAGAAACCTTTGTGTTGTCTAACCCTGCAATCATTTCAGTTGGGATACTGCAGTGGGATCTGGTGGGAGAATTGAAAAATAGTCTGCTGCCGTATCCACGTCAGACCCGTGCCTCCCGCCATTCATTTTAATATCAGATAGTCACTCCGGTCGGCTCCTTTTTGGACCATATCAGTTTTTGTTGCCAGACTGGAACCACTGCAGGGGGTCATTTATTAATGTGTGACTATTAGTTTTTTTTTTTTTTTGGCCTTGGCACCTTTTGATAAATACCAAACGCTAGAGCCGGCGCCGGGAGCTCGTGACATCATAGCCCCACCCCCTCAACGCAAGTCTATGGGAGGGGGCCTGATGGATGCCACGCCCCCTCCCATAGGCTTGCAATGAGGGGGCGGGGCTATGATGTCACGAGCTCCCAGCACCGGCTCCAGCGTTCAGGACAGTTTGTTTCAAATGCTTAGCAGCGCAGTACCCTTTTAAGTTTAAGGCTGGGGTAGCACAGATTTGCTCAGGAAGCTGATCTACTAGATTCTCCAGGCATGGATAAATGTAGTGCACACAAAAATTCCTACTGGGTTCGCCAGCTCAAAAAGCCATATATGCCAGTAATAGTCACATCTTAAATACAGCACATGCCTATCTTCCTTATTAAATTTATGATTTCATGTTTTTACTTCCTGTGGTGATCCACATGGTGTACATAGAAGAGAGGGTCTATAAAATACAATATAGACCCCAATTATGGTATATGGTTCAAAAAGAAGGTTCCATCTGCACTCTTAGTCAAAAAATGTTGGCTCTTGTAGCACTTTTTCTTATCAAAAGGTGCCTTCACTTCAGGTGAGATTCTAACACGCTCAATATAGTCACCTCGGCTGGGCATATAGAGGGGAAATCATCAATACTTGTCTACTTTTTTTTTACTATTTCAGTTATGAAATGTTGCCTTGTTTTTTAACTCCCTGCGCCAAATTCATGAAAAGTCACGTTCCCTTAATGAATTTGGTGCTCCTACATTTCCCACCTGTTCAGGCGCGGTGAGTAATTCTATAATCAACTGTCCCAAAACCTTATGGGATCAACTAGTCAAAGAGCAGTTCACTTATACTCTGTGGCACTACTTCTTATTTCAATAGAGCTGTTTCAGAACTCAACCTTAAAGGGGTTCTCCGGTGCTTACACATCTTATACCCTATCCAAAGGATAGGAGATAAGATGCCTGATCGCGGGAGTCCCGCCACTGGGGACCCACGGGATCTTGGATGCGGCACCCCGTTTGTAATCAGTCCCCGGAGTGTGTTCGCTCCGGGACTGATTACCGACTACCACAAGGCCGGTGGCGTGTGACGTCACGCCTCCGCCCCCGTGTGACGTCACGCTCCGCCCCTCAATGCAAGCCTACGGGAGGGGGCATGATAGCTGTCACGCCACCCTCCCGTTGGCTTGCATTGAGGGGCGGAGCGTGACATCACACGGGGGCGGAGGATAGGGGATATACATCTTATCCCCTTTCGATAGGGGATAAGATGTGTAAGCACCGTAGACCCCTTTAAAGTTCAACAGTATGGGAAGTGCTAAGATTTCAAATTTGGTTCCATGTTGAACTTTAAGATTAAGTCCCGAAATGGTTTTGCAAAGCTAAGAAGTGGTGCCACAGAGGGTAGATCTAGTTATCTTTTAAGGAGTTGATCCCATAAGGTCCTCGGTTCTATCCCCAGACAAGACAGATAATTACAGAACTTTTTTTTTTTTTGCAGCATTGCAGCCACTGCCCTATGTGTACAAAGTATTGTATTAGCGCATCAGGCCAGCCTAGGACCCTTTTCTGCGGAGGATAAGTTCATCCGAGTCACCAGCCTCAGAAATCGCAGGTTAACAGCAGCTCAGATTAGAGAGCAGGTCAATGCCACACAGAGTTCTAGCAGCAGATACAAGAGGAGACGGTGTGAATCAGGCCTTCATGGTAGAATATCTGCTAGGAAACCACTGCTAAGGACAGGCAACAAGCAGAAGAGACTTGTTTGGGCTAAAGAACACAAGGAATGGACATTAGACCAGTGAAAATCTGTGCTTTGGTCTGATGAGTCCAAATTTGTGATCTTTGGTTCCAACCACCGTGTCTTTGTGCGACACAGAAAAGGTGAACGGATGGACTCTACATGCCTGGCTCCCACCGTGAAGCATGGAGGAGGAGGTGTGATGGTGTGGGGGTGCTTTGCTGGTGACACTGTTGGGGTTGTTATACAAAATTGAAGGTATACTGAACCAGCATGGCTACCACAGCATCTTGCAGCAGCATGCTATTCCATCCGGTTTGCGTTTCGTTGGACCATCATTTATTTTTCAACAGGACAATGACCCCAAACACACCTCCAGGCTGTGTAAGGGCTATTTGACCAAGAAGGAGAGTGATGGGGTGCTGTGCCAGATGACCTGGCCTCCACAGTCACCTGACCTGAACCCAATGAAGGCAAAAGGGCCAACAAGTGCTAAGCATCTCTAGGAACTCCTTCAAGACTGTTGGAAGACCATTTCAGGTGACTACCTCTTGAAGCTCATTAAGAGAATGCCAAGAGTGTGCAAAGCAGTAATTAAAGCAAAAGGTGGCTACTTTGAAGAACCTAGAATATGACATATTTTCAGTTGTTTCACACTTTTTTGTTATGTCTATAATTCCATATGTGTTAATTCATAGTTTTGATGCCTTCAGTGTGAATGTACAATTTTCATAGTCATGAAAATAAAGAAAACTCTTTGAATGAGAAGGTGTGTCCAAATTTTTGGTCTGTACTGTATATGGGGGGGGGGGGTGGCCGGGTCGATTGCTGTGTAGAGTACTTTTTAATGCTGAAGTAAATTGGTGTGGGTTATTGTGTAAATGAGGGGAGCTGTGAGAAAAGTCGCACATCATGAATCGATCACCACTGCATAAAACTAGTCTAAAGAACTGCACATGGTAGTTCACTTTCAGATATGATCTATAGCAAAAGTCGCACAAAATTCGCAGAAGTGACTGAGACTTTTGATGCGACTTTTTTAGATAGAAAAAAACAGTCTAAATAGCTTGATGAATTCCCCTCATAGTCTCTGACCCGGTGACATGCAGGATCCACTATCTGTTTAAAAACCTCCTGTGGACCCCTAATATGGTGGTGACACATTTTGCCAATTTAGAACAGAGGAAGCATATCCTTGTTTCCCTCTTTACACCTCTCCATGAGCCTTATTTCTACCCTAATAACACAGGAGACATGGTTAGTCATGTGGTGCTGTAGCCAAGAAACTATAGGAGAAATTTACTAAACTGCAAACAAAATTTACTAAGCTCTGTATCAGATGTACATTTGTTCCCCTAACATGAACCCTATCATAACCTATGGTTTTAAAAAGAAATCTACAAGTACATTTAGAGCTCGGTCATGCCTGCATTTTCTTGCCTGTCTCCCTTTTTTTTTTTTTAGACGAAAAAGATCAAATGTTTTTGTTGTAATTTCATCTGAAATCGGACTTTTACTTAAAGGGGTTATCCAGGAATACAAAAACAGAGCTAATTTCTTTCAAAAATAGCTCCACGTCTGTCCTGTGTGGTATTACAACTTGGCTCCATTCACTTCAATGGAACTGAGCTGCAGAACCACACACAACCTGTAGACAGAAGAAATTTTGGAAAGATTTAGAAATAAATTTGCTCTGTCTTTCTATTCCTGAATAACCCCTTTAATAATCATCCAGGAGAAGAAACAGAGTTAATTTCTTCCAGAAACAACACCATCCCTGTCCTCAGGTTGTGTGTGTAGCATTACAGCTTGGCATCATTCACTTGTAATACAACAAGCAACCTAAAGACCAACGTGGTGCTGTTTTGTTTTTTGTATTTCTTAAAGAAATTAGCTCTGTTTTTCTAATCCCGGAAGACCCCTTTAGCATAAACCAGTTTTTCCCAAGCGCGGTCCTCAAGTTCCCCAAACAGGTCATATTTTCAGGATTTCCTTAGTCTTTCACAGATGATATCATTGTGGTTATGCCTGATGCACTGACCATAACTATATCCTCTGTGAAAGACTAAGGACCTATCCATTAGTTCATGTATAACTTCACCAGGGAAGGTCTTTGCAAAGCTGGCCATATACATAGGACTTTGAAAGAAGACATTGCAGATCACTGTAATCTTTAAAAGAAAGAAAAATCACTGTGCATTTGCCCAAAGTGACAGATTATTGCCTGAATTGGGGCATACATACATTTGTTTTTCAAACAATCATGGCTGAAAGAATCCAAGTAGGGCGATCACATTTGTGGTCATCATTCTGTCATTGGCCATTGCGAGTCATTATTCACATGTAATTTACAAAGAATGCTTGGCAAGAGGTTGGCCATGTGTGCGGCCAGCTTAACACCCAATAAGTTTAAAAACTTACTTGACCTTTACACAAGAGTCTTTTTATATACTTGTGAATTTAGATTGGGCAAATGATGTAAAACCAGAGCAAAAAAAAAAATTCAGCATGCCCTTTAATTGCTCTTAAAGGGGTACTCCACCCCTAGACATCTTATCCCAGGGGTCCCGCCGCTGAGGACCCCTGTGATCTTCCTGCTGCACCGGGCATTTGTTTAGAGTGTCATGTGCAGCGCCAGAGGCTTGTAACATCATAACCGCGCCCTGCTCGTGACATCACAGCCATGCCCCATCAATGCAAGTCTATGGGACATGGCCGTGACGTCACGAGTGGGGCATGACCATTATGTCACAAGCCTCCGCCCCGCATTGCCAGTCATCTGGCACAGAGCGAAGTTTGCTCCATGCATCGGATGTCTGGGGTGCCACAGCCGAGATCGCGGGGGTCCCCAACGGTTAGACATCTTATCCTTTGGATAGGGGATAAGATGTCTTGGGGTGGAGTACCCCTTTAATTCTTTCAACAAAAATGAAAAAAATTAACCTTTACCCTACAGAAAATGGCTTTTGGCTTCTCTATGGAGCTTATAACAGTTTGGGAAATTAGTAAAAATAAATAAAAATAAAATATGAATTGGTGAAAATTTCTATTTGTATAACTCATCCTCACCTTTGCAAGTGCATAGCAAACTCAGGTTGTTAGGCACCCAAACCAAGCTGGCCTAGGCATCTGCCCAGGTATGTTTGATGCTGATGCCAGCCGTCTAGTTTGGAACGGGACGTGACATAAGTGACATAAAGGTCCCAGATGGAGAAACATTTCATATGCAAGGTGGTCAATACATACAGGTCCATGTCGACACACACAATCCCATAAGTGATAAAGATACATTGTAATGGACTGGCAAAAGATCTCGAGACATTTGACTTCAGGGAGAACATACTGGGCGTTTCTTCCTTGAAATGGTTAACAATTAAAGTATTAAATAGGGCAACAGGTCACAGGACTTAATGCAAATTCTTTTTAACAGATCTGTAATTCTATCTACTTAAAGTGAGAATTCATAGCCTTAAGGCACTGGGTAAGTCCTGGATCTGATGCAGCTTCTTTGTCTAGGGCTACATCTTATTCAGAGGAACATTTTCTGGCCTTTTGTTCCCGGTGCCTGGCCCAGGGATACTGGCTCCAACTACTAGCCGGCTACTATCCAATTTGTTGCAGCTTGTAGCCCAGGACTCAGAAGAAGACATGACTTTTTACTGTAGACCAGTGGTCATCTCCCAGGTGGTCTTTTAACCGGAGTCTGTAAAAGTTTACATAAGCACCTAAGGTTCATTCAAGTAATTGTAGTTTTCTGAATGTACATTTGTTGAGCTTGGTGGGTGGTTGACTATCCACCTACTCATGGTCAACACCACCACACAAGTCAGTTGTATTCGGAGAACATACTATTAGAATTGTGGCAAGTGTTATAAGGATATTACAAAAATAGACAGAAGCTATTTGTTTTTGAATGAACTGACGTATGTGTAATGATGGGGGCATTATTCATCTGGAAAATACCTAATGGGACCCACAGGCCCACTTTCCACTTTTCCCCGTGTAGACCCCAAGGTTCAGTAGACTTTTGTGCAAATCTGTCATTGAAACATTAGATTATTCTAAGAACCCACAAGTAAATCCTTGGGTGAATGAAGTGCTCATTGGGATGGGAAGCCCAAATGCCCATAATGCTGTCTGTTTATCGTGAGCAACTACTTATTATTGATAGTTATATTTATTATTATTATTATTACGATCATTATTTATCAAATCCAATCAAATCCAATAAAGAATGTTTATATATTTTATGAATTTTTGCCCACATTTAAAAACTAGAAATTTGCATCAAAAGTGAACACTTTAAATTAAACTTTGGTAAGTAACACAGACATGCCAAAGTTAAGATCGGTTGGGGGCACAGTTCTGATTCTTAGTCATGGATGGGTAAAGCTTTAACAATAAACATTGTAGTTGAACACACGCCTCAAAATGGTGTTCCATCCATAGCAACAAAACATTTTTTACTTTTATTTTGACCATATAGTTGAAAGTACAAAAAAATATATAATAGAAACTAAAAATATTAAAATTCTTTGGGGTTATGTAAAACTAATTATTATAGGAAATTTGTGTTAACAAAAATGGAAACCAAGGGATAAAACTTATTGGTCAATTACAACTATACATACAAGGATAAAAAATACTTGAATAGGTGAAAGCCTGTAATGCTGGGATTATATTCTAGAGTAAATCATTTTGTCCTTCATAAGGCTAGGTTTTCACTTGTTTTTTTTTTTTTTTGGCAAGCACGCCAATAAAAACGCACATTCTGCCCAAACTTTTCCAATTTTAACAAGTAAAAATAGTCTAGATTCATGAAGATGCATGTTGTTTTAGAAAATATAATGTTTAAGACAGAAAAAGTCAAACTTACCTACGCCTTTTATAATGTTGTTTCTATGAGTATTATTATTGTTATTATTACTTAAAATGTTTAATATGATTGTTTTTATGAGTATAAAAATGTCTTAATATGACTTTTTATGAGTATTATTATTGATATTATTTTATAGTCTTAATATGTTTTTTTATATTAATATTATTATTTATATTATTATTTTAAATTCCTAATATGCAAATAAATGAACATACTAGCGCTTCCTGATAATAATGGATTTCAATGCCCAAAAATAATGCTGCCAGGTATTTTTATGGGTCCCTGTTAACCATAAAAATGCTATTCCAAGCTATAAGTGAATAAATAAATACCGGCGCTGATTGGGTCTTTGTTAAAAGTAATTAATTTGTTAAGAGAGTGTATTAATATAAATAAGAGACAATATCGGACCAATAGATGAATGGTTGTTCAAGTACTTCAAGTGAGTATCACTGGCCAAAATGAAAGAGAGGAAATATGTATAAGACTATTAATCCTCAAGAAATAAGAGAGTGTTGTAACATAATGTGTGGTTACATACCCTTCAGGCGGCAGGAAATGTGTGTCTGCTGCTGTCCCTAGTCAAGATAGTGTTTGTGCAGGTATAGATGAGCAGGGGTTAAAACCTACAATACATAGATAGACATAAATATACAGCAGTGTCTCAATCCAGTCATAGAGCTATGCAGATAATTACTACAGTACACACAATTCTCAAGCTTGTACCTATTATTATATTGAGGATAAAACAACAAGAGGTAAGTTTTTTTCTCTCCCAGTGGTGGAGGTTGCGATGTTCTGCAGTTTGCTTTTGTCTGCAGATAATATGGAAATTGCTTTAAATGAGCAGGAACATATATATTCATATATCTAACGAGAGATTTCTACTAAAATACACATATGGTGAGTATTAGATGAATATCCTTTCTGTCCTATATGGAATATCAGTCAGTAAGTGGTTTCCTCGGTAACGTTTGGTTTTCTCCCAGGGGCGCAATGTGCTGCCGCTATTCCCCTAGTTGTATGCTTTAATGGTAAAAGAACAGGTATACAGTTTAGATACAACTTATAAATGGTATTTATATCCTCCAACAAGTTCTATTCAAGTGCAATGCTCTGCATTAGTTATCTGTTTCGTTAATGGGGCAAGCTGCGTGTGCTGCTCCGCTATTCACTAGTATCTTCCGTATCGGCAAAAAAGAATACCTGCTTTCTTCCTGTTTGTGTGTCCCGTGTAGGGTCCCGGTGTCCTATTCGCAGTTGAGCCTGGGAGACTACTCTGGCCGGTGGCGTCTCTACCAGTGCTTGTTCCTGCTGTTGGTATTCGTTGAGTGGTCAGGCAATTTGGCCAAAAATCTCCAACGTGTTTCATAAACTGACTGTTTACTTCGTCTGGGAGTATGCATGGTCCACAGATGCCCACTTTAAATACCAGCAGCAGTTTTACTTAAAGGGGTATTCCGCCCCTGGCATCTTATCCCCTATCCAAAGGATAGGGGATAAGATGTCAGATCGCCGCGGTGCCGCTGCTGGGGACCCCAAGGATCGCCGCTGCGGCACCCCGCCATTATTACTGCACAGAGCGAGTTCGCACTGTGCGTAATGACGGGCGATACAGGGGTCGGAGCAGCGTGACGTCATGGCTCCGTCCCTCATGACATCACAGCCCGTCCCCTTAATGCAAGTCTATGGCAGGGGGCGTGACGATAGCCACGCCCCCTTCCCATAGACCTGTATTGACGGGGGCGGGCCATGATGTCACGAGGGGCGGAGCCGTGACGTAACGATTGCCCGTCATTACGTGTAGAGCAAACTCGCTCTGCGCAGTAATGATAGCGGGGTGCTGCAGCAACGATCCCCGGGTCCCCAGCAGCGGGACCCCGGCGATCAGACATCTTATCCCCTATCCTTTGGATAGGGGATAAAATGTCTAGTGGCGGAATACCCCTTTAAGGATCGGGACATTGGTGCTTCATATTGTATTTGTTGGTGTCTTGATACATGACTATTTGCTCCTATGTGTCAGATGTTAAAGGGGTGAATATATGTACATATTTACAGCCGTATTAGTCCAGTGATCAAAAAATGTTGCAGTATCTTGTAATACCTTTTATTATTGGACTAACCGAATTTTGTAGAGAAGCTTTCGGGATTCCTCCCTTTATCAAGTCCAAAGCAAATCTAAGCTCACAAGCAGATTACAAGATACTGCAACATTTTTTGATTTGCATCTGCATCACTGGACTAATACGGCTACTCAAATTTACTACATTATGGAAGATATACCGCATATAGCCACCTAACAAAGAAAATCTTGAAGATCACAAGAAAGGACTTATCTTAGTGTGAATTCTCGACATCTATTGTCTCAACCCCTGCATATTTGTGAGATGTAACCTGTGTCTTCTGCTTGTGAGCTTAGATTTGCTTTGGATTTGATAAAGGGAGGAATCCCGAAAGCTTCTCTGCAAGATTCTTAGTCCGATTAAAAAGGTATTACAAGATACTGCTACATTTTTTGATTTGCATATATATAAATATATATATATATATATATATATATATATATATATATATTTCTAGAGGAAACTCATTAATATATATATATATATATATATATATATATAATAAAAAGTAATAAAAATATATATATAGCAGTAACACATGTTTTGCTATACACATGTTTATTACCTTTGTGTGTATCAGAACTAAACCAAAAAAGGGAGGAAAAAAAGCAAATTGGACATAATGTCACACCAAACTCCAAAAATGGTCTGGACAAAATGATTGGCACCCTTAACTTAATATTTGGTTGCACACCCTTTGGAAAAAATTACTGAAATCAGTCACTTCCTATAACCATCAATAAGCTTCTTACACCTCTCAGCCGGAATGTTGGACCACTCTTCCTTTGCAAACTGCTCCAGGTCTCTCTTATTGGAAGGCGCCTTTTCCCAACAGTAATTATAAGATCTCTCCACAGGTGATCAATGGGATTTAGATCTGGACTCATTGCTGCCACTTCAGAACTCTTCAGCACTTTGTTGCCATCCATTTCTGGGGCTTTTTGACTTATGTTTGGGGTCATTGTCCTGCTGGAAGACCCTAGATCTCGGACGCAAACCCAGCTTTCTGACACTGGGCTGTACAGTGCGACCCAAAATCCATTGGTAATCCTCAGATTTCATGATCCCTTGCACACATTCAAGGCACCCAGTGCCAGAGGCAGCAAAACAACCCCAAAACATCATTGAACCTCCGCCATATTTCACTGTAGGTACTGTGTTCTTTCCTTTTAGGCCTCATTCCATTTTCGGTAAACAGTAGAATGATTTGCTTTACCAAAAAGCTCTATCTTGATCTCATCTGTCCACAAGATGTTTTCCCAGAAGAATTTTGGCTTACTCAAGTTCATTTTGGCAAAATGTAGTCTTGCTTTTTTGTGCCTCTGTGTCAGTAGTGGGGTCCTCATGGGTCTCCTCCATAGTGGGGTCCTCATGGGTCTCCTGCCATAGCGTTTCATTTCATTTATATGTTGACGGATAGTTTGCAATGACACTGATACTCCCTGAGCCTGCAGGACAGCTTGAATATCTTTGGAACTTTTTTGGGGCTGCTTATCCACCATCCGGACTATCCTGCGTTGACACCTTTCATACATTTTTCTCTTCCATCCACACCCAGGGAGATTAGCTACAGTTCCATAGGTTGCAAACTTCTTGAAAATGTTGTGCACTGTGGATAAAGGCAAATCTAGATCTCTGGAGATGGACTTGTAACCTTGAGATTGTTGATATTTTTTCACAATTTTGGTTCTTAAAGGAGTAGTCCAGTGGTGATTCAGTGGTGAGCAACTTATCCCCTATCCTAAGGATAGGGGATAAGTTGCAGATCGCGGGGGGTCCGACCGCTGGGGCCCCCCGCGATCTCCTGTACGGGGCCCCGACAGCCCGCGGGAAGGGTGCGTGTCGACCTCCGCACGAAGCGGCGGCCAACACGCCCCCTCAATACAACTCTATGGCAGAGCCGAAGCGCTGCCTTCGGCAATCTCCGGCTCTGCCATAGAGATGTATTGAGGGGGCGTGTCGGCCGCCGCCTCGTGCGGGGGTCGACACCCGCTATCTCGGCGGAGAGCCGGGGCCCCGTACAGAGAGATCGCAGGGGGCCCCAGCGGTCGGACCCCCGCGATCTCAAACTTATCCCCTATCCTTAGGATAGGGGATAAGTTTTTCACCACTGGACTACCCCTTTAAGTCCTCAGACAGTTCTCCTCTTTCTGTTGTCCATGCTTAGTGTGGCACACACAGACACACAATGCAAAGACTAAGTGAACTTCTCTCCTTTTTATCTGCTTTCAGGTGTGTGTTCTAAATTGCCCACACCTGTTACTTGCCCTAGGTGAGTTTAAAGGAGCATCACATGCTTGAAACAATCTTTTTTTTTTTTCACAATTTTGAAAGGGTGCCAATAATTTTGTCCAGTCCATTTTTGGAGTTTGGTGACATTATGTCCCATTTGCTTTTTTTCCTCCCTTTTTTGGTTTAGTTCCAATACACACAAAGGGAATAAACATGTGTATAGCAAAACATGTGTTACTGCAATCCTTTTCTGTGAGAAATACTTCATTTTCTTGAAAAAAAAATTTTATATGGGAATAAGTGTGCAAATGCAATTTCTTTGTCTATGAAAAGCAAAAAAGTTCCATCTCCATGTTTAATCCATTTGATGCCAAAGTGTCCAGGTTAAATATCCATTTTGCCTCAGCCCTGGACATTTGGGCAATGTAGTCGCCATCCCTCCAGTGTGAATCAATTTTTTCTGTTGCAAAAAATTCTGACCCTCTCATACAGGTATTGTGTTTCTCCTTGAAGTGGTTTGAGAGGGGATGTCCCTTGTATCCACGATTAGAGTTATATAAATGCTCTCCGATTCTTTTGGAGAGCAACCTTTTTGTTCTTCCAATATATATCTTCCTGCATGGGCATCTTATTGCATATAACACTTCTTTTGTTTTGCATTGCATCAATTGTTTAATCAATTATCATTGATATTATTATTATTTTAAATTAATTTGATTGTATTTTCCTCTATAAATTTAGTATTAATATTATGGTGATTATCATTATGATTATTGTGATGAAAAATAATAAGATGATAACTATTATTATTATTATTATTATTATTATTGTTATTATTATTATTATTAGTAGTAGTAGTATGTTTTTTTCCCTTATGTAGTTTTTAATATCACTACAATTCTTAATATTATAAAAAAAATCTGTATTTATGATACAAATGATATAATTATTAATGTGATTATTATTATTATTTATTATTATTATTGTGATAAATTTTATGCTCGCAATAATTATGGTGATTATTATTATTGTTATGACTACTTTTTACACTAAACTTATATTATTATAAGCTATGCATTTTATGAGCATAAATAATTAAGAGGCAGCAAACGATTTTACAGAGGCAATCAGGCAACAAAAAAATTGCATGCAATTAAAAAAAATACTTATTTAAGTTTTTATGAATATTATTTGTGTCTTTCGCTCAAAAAACATTGCTGTTTGCTTAATATTTCTTAATATTGTCTCTAATTCCATCAAATTAAAAACATTTTTCAGTTTGAGACCACTATTTCTTGCTGTGTGGACATCTGTTTTTCTTGATATTAATTACTATTTCTTTTTATTTATTTATTTTTATTCTTATTTTTTTAAATTTTGTAATCATGTCTCATATTAACCCCTTAACGACAATGGACGTAAATGTACGTCATGGTGACGTGGTACTTAGCGCACCATGACGTACATTTACGCAACGCCATGATCTATCAGCAGCCAGGGACCCGCCGGTAATGGCGGACATCCGCGATCGCGCGGATGTCAGCCATTAATCCCTCAGATGCCGTGATCAATTCAGATCACGGCATCTGCAGCATTGCGATACTTTGAATGGATGATCGGATCGCCCGCAGCGCTGCCGCGGGGATCCGATCATCCAGCATGCCGTCCGGAAGTCCCCTCACCTGGCTCCGGCCGTCTCCCGGGGTCTTCTGCTCTGGTCTGAGATCGAGCAGACCAGAGCAGAAGATCACCGACTACTGAGCAGTGCTATGTCCTAGACATAGCAATGAACACTATTAGCAATCAACTGATTGCTATGAATAGTCCCCTATGGGGACATAAAAAGTTAAAAAAAAAAAAAAAGTTAAAAAAAAGTAAAATAAAAAATTGGAAAAATCCCCTCCCCCAATAAAAAAGTAAAACGTCCGTTTTTCCCATTTTACCCCCAAAAAAGCGTAAAAAATAATGACTACACATATTTGGTATCACCACATGCATAAAAGTCTGAACTATTAAAATATATTGTTAATTATCCCGTACGGTGAACGGCGTAAACGTAATAAAAAATGTCAAAATTCGAAAAAATTTTTATAAAAAATGAATAAAAAGTAAAACCTAAGCAAAAGTGGTACTGATAAAAACTACAGATCATGGCGCAAAAAATGAGCCCTCATATCGCCCCATATATGGAAAAATTTGAAAGTTATAGGCAGTCAAAATAGGGCAATTTTGAACATACTAATTTTGTTAAAATGGTTTGAGATTTTTTTTTAAGCGGTACAATTATAGAAAAGCATATAATATGGGGATCATTTTAATCGTATTGACCCACAGAATAAAGAAAACATGTCATTTTTACCGGAAAGTGTACAGCGTGAAAACAAAACCTTCCAAAATTTGCTAAATTGCGGTTTTCTTTTCAATTTTCCCACATAAATAATATTTGTTTGGTTGCGCGGTACATTTTATGGTAAAATAGGTGACGTCATTACAAAGTAAAATTTGTGATGCAAACAACAAGCCCTCATATGGGTCTGTGAATGGAAATATAAGAGAGTTATGATTTTTAGAAGGCGAGGAGGAAAAAACGAAAATGCAAAAATAAAATTGGCCTGGTCCTTAAGGGGTTAATTTACTGTTTTAATTATTTATTGTTTAGTTTTATGCTCTCCTTTTCATCACCTCATTACAGCAATTTAACCATTACTTTCCAGTGACGCTTTTAAATAAATTCATCATCCCTTTAATTGAGATGGCTCCGTACTCGGCTTCTCACATACATATTCGTGGCCTGCAATCCAACATGAGATAATTGAAGGACCAGGGCCGGCTAGGCAGAGCAGTCAGGCGTGGCATGAATTCTAACTAGGCTTTTTTTTATTTACCTCTGGGTCATTTCTTTACCTTTGTGCTAATGATTTTATTCTCCTTTAATTACCTGCCCTGATGTATTCCTGGACTTCGCTTTTATACAGAGCTGGACTGTATGTAACAAAAGAGGTAAAAAAAAGAAAAAAAAGAAAAAATAAAGGGTGCTATTCAGTAAATGAGGCCGCTATACAGTCGGCCTTGATATTTTTACTGTTTTGTGACTAATTCGGTGGTTTTGTTATCATGATGGTGGCGTACTCCGGTGAATGAATGTCAATATTGTGTATAAACACAGGGGGCCTGCTGCCCAGGACCGTCTTTTTCATATTGTAATTGGACCCTAAATGTAAAAACAATGGGCGCTTCTGAGAAATTCCAAACACCGAGACTGATGTGCTGGAAGTCTCAGCAAAAAGTGGAAAACATTGCGAGTCGTCACTACAAGGCAATGTATGTGTACTGTAAATACATTTACCTGTGTACAAAATGTACTTGTCAACACAGCTCAGTATACTTTATAGATATATTAAAGGGGTTATAGATGGAAGCTAATATCTTCCAAAATGGCGCCACAACTGTTCTCAGATTGTGTTTTTTTTACACGTTATAAACCCTTTGTTTGAGAAAGGTCCCTCAATAAAAAGCTAAACACCTCCTGATCACCTGCAATCTGTGGGAGAACTGAGGGAATAAGATGCTGAGACCCCCCACGATATCCCTGCAGCACCCGCATTCTATGCGGGTGCTGAATCTCTAGTTTTGGGAACCTCCGGGTTTCCGGGACTGGGGACGTGATGTCACGCCAGCCCCCTCCATTCATGTCTATGGGAGGGGGCATGACGGATGTCACGCCCCCTCCCATAGACATGAATGGGGGGGACGTGGCGTGACGTCATGTTCCCAGTCCCTGAAACCCGGAGGTTCCCAAAACTGGAGATTCAGCACCCGCATAGAATTCGGGGTGCTGCAGGGAGATTGCGGGGGGTCTCAGCAGGGGGCCCCCCACGATCAGACATCTTATCCCCTATCCTTTGGATAGAGGGTAAAATGTTTTTGTTTGCCGAGAATACCCCTTTAATTTTACTGCAGCACTACAAGTGGGCGAGCTGTGAATTACATATTGCTTTTTGAAGTTAATCACTTAACCGCCTTTGGTTAAGAACAAGTGTGATGTCCATTCAAAGCAGTATTGGTGGTCGAAAGGTCATTGAGTGTAATGGATCTACACATTGTGGTATGTTATAAGTGCTAGGTGTATGCTGGCTGCTTAAATCCCCCCTCCCCTTTTCCCATAGATGACCAGAAGCAAAAAGTTGGCTAGTTTAAAAGCCTAAGTTAAGGATATGCCCCAGGAGGGGTGTCCCTGGGGTTCCTGAAATATCACTCTGACTGACAGCATATTTGCACATTCTTTACACTTCTTTGAGCACACACTTCTGTGTTGTTCGCACCTTATAGTCAGCTTAACATGGATTGTTTTTTATGATTCCACTTGCATATATCTGTCTTCCATGATATGTCATCCTTCTTCATGTTGTGGTGCCCCTATAGTGGTCCATTCTGGAGGTCTTGGAGGTTGGCATGGTCATTAGGGTCCTCCATCACTCCAACCAGATCCCCTACATTCAAAATTCAGGGGATTGTTTTGTGACATTCTAGTTTGGCACCAGAACAACAGTGGATCTCTATAAGGGATGCCATACACCATTAATGGTTGTTGGCCGAAATAATCTATTTCATCCCCCCCAAAAAATTGCTCAGTTCAGCTAAGTGTCCTGATATTATTATTTTTTAGGAAAGCACCATTGCACATTAGACAAGTGAACAGTCCCTTTGAAATGAGCAGATTTCTCTGACTTTTCTTTAGAGGGGTTTTACTATTCCCTATCCACACAGAGTTGCTAAAACGAATCCCCTATCTACAGCGAGTCCTGTTCTCGAGATCGTAGAGAGTCCCATCGGTACTTGGCTATCTTCAGCGCTCCTACACACAATGAATGGAGTGACGTTCGCTCCTGCACACTGATAACCTTTCAGAGTTCCATGTGGAAGTCTGATTTTTCGAGATTGAGGGGGTCCCAGCAGTTGAAACCACCAATTAGGAGATAAATATTGATGGTGGTAAAACCACTTAAAGGGATTGTCAACTGAAAATGATCTTATCCTCTATCCACAAGGTAGGGGATAAGGATCTGATGGCAGGGGGTCTGACCACCCGTGATCTCTGAAATTGGACCCCAGGTTTCATTCAGAGCGCATGATGTGGACAGATTGGTCCATTGATTTGTATGCTGGACTTGGGCATCTCTGGCACTCCCATACAGCAAAATGGAGCCTGTGCCGTTTACAGCAAACTCACTCACTGAAAGCCCGGGGTCCTGTTCCGGACATCAGATACTTATCCACTATCCTGTTGATAAGGGATAAGTAAATTTTTACCAGACAACCCCTTTAAGTGTTGGATGGGGTTAACTGGTTGTCCCGCACAACTGAAGACTTTCCTGGAACAAATATTGAAATGAATATGCTGACCATGTAATGCATGTACATATTGGGTCTGCCAGAGAAAGATTAGGATTTTTGTCTGGTGCAATTTCAACAGCGGAAATTCTAATTCGGACTCTGCTGAAAGAATAAAAAGGTTAATTTTTTTCGACTCAATACAGTGCGGAACTGCATTCTCCTCAATGGGGACTGTGCACATCTACCCGGTCATAGCGTCAATTCATTAGGGTACTGCTGTATACAGAATGTTCGCCCAGAATTATATATATATATATATATATATATATATATATATATATATATGTATATATATATATATATATATATATATATATATAGATAGATAGATAGATATATATGTGTGTGTACAGACCATAGAACACATTCAGCTAAGCCTGAAAGTTTTCCCTTTGTCTCGGGCTTAGATGAACGCCTTGGATTGTTGGGTTGAATACCGCGTGCATTTATTTTGCATTGTAGACCGTAACCTTCACACATTTTGTAGTACAGTAACCCTGTGCTGTAACCTCCCCATAGGACAGCTCAGTCTATCACCACACGCTCCACCATTTACACTGTTTGTTTTGCCATCAGACCCCCCCAGACCTTTGCCTTTGTTTCTGGTCTGGAAGGTGGAGAGAGAGAATATTCCTAATTGTGACTCAATGCCGGACAATAAACCTCTTTAGGTTGTTTACAGAACTTTCCAATCCAAGGCTTCTTCCTCATAAGTAGGGATTAATGACATTACAGCTCAGGGAGAATTAGAACAAATACAAATATATGTACATAGCATGTAATACTAGATGGACAGGCGGCCATGAGGAAGTGGAGGAATGTCCGCCAGCATGGTATTCAATAGTTTAAAAGGGTTGTCATAGAAGATTAGAGGGGGAAAAAAAGGCAGATGTTTCCTAAAACTGCACCATGCTGTCTGGTATTGCAACACTGCTAACGCACTTTAAATAGCTATCATCTAAACACTAGTTCAGCCGACAACTATTCCCCATGCGCAGGCACGCTTATTTCTGCCAAGCATACATGTATTCTTCAGACACCTCAGAAGATGTATTATCTGGGGACCAGAAGATCAGACATATTAAAATACAACCTATTTCCATGTACCGCTGGAATCCATATGTTTAGGTGACCTATGTCTTATGTGTCAACCACACACAGAGATCAGAATAAGATTGTCACTACCTGCACATACACCAATATGTAGCTCCTATAGTCCTCTATTATCATCAACCTCAGTCTGCTATGGCTCCAATTGTTCTACCATAGAACAAATCCAGGCCTTAACAATGCATTTAGACAATGCTTGTGAATCTCCTGTTGTCATCATTTTTGGTACAAATATTGGTACATCTAGAACTGCCTACACCATAAATACATCATCTATGTATCGGAGATATGGCCTATACATATAACAAATGTATTAGATGTATGACAAACATATTTGGTATTGCGCTACACAAAAAAATAGATAAACAAAAATTTGGGCCACATGGGTCCCCATAGCATTACCACCTGCTGTAAGACTGAAACAAATTATGAGTCAACACAAAATTTAAGACGTTACAAATGAACTGCACAAAATTAGCATCATTGTTGTCACTGTAATGTAATTGACGTCTTATTGACGACACCAGCATCTATACGAATGGGGAAAAATGTTGTCTTCCCTGGGTCGGCAATTGGTAAAGCCTGCAGGTTTAAAGGCGTACTCCGTTGCTCAGCGTTTGTAGCAAAATGTTCCGAATGCTTAGAGCCGTGCCGGGAGCTCGTTACATCATAGCCCCACCCCTCATGATGTCACACCCCGCCCCCTCAATGCAAGTCTATGGGAGGGGGCGTGTCACGAGCTGCCGGCTCTAAGCGTTTGGAACATTTTGTTCCAAACGCTGAGCAGCAAGGTACCCGTGTAAGCAATTGATAACATCGACCAATGTAATGCAATAGCTTAACATAAATCTATGAAAGCAATCTACTGACGGGTTATAATAGACTCATAGGAGTGCCAAAAATGGGAGGAGAGGGGGAGAAAAAAAGTACAAAAAATGTTTTTAAAACATAACCACCCCTCTCCCCCCAATAAAAATTCAAATCACCCTCCTTTTTCCAATTTTCTTGTAAATCACTATAATATAAATATATAATATAAATAAATATATATATACACACACACATATTTGGTATCATGGCATGCATAATTGTCCAAACTATTTATTTAACTATGGAACAAAACAAACATTATCCTTGGTATTATTGGAATTAAGGCTGCTTTCACACTATAAAATTCATCCGTTTTAAAGATCCGTTTGATGTTTCGTTATGAAAATTCTGAAAATCGGCCATTAAACGTCCGTTAGAAAATCCCATTATAGTCTATGGGATTTTTACATTTTTAGTTTTAATCCGTTATAGTCCGTTATTAATAATGGACGTTATTTTGTGACGGAAGATAGTAATGGGAGTAATAGTGCATGCACTACTTCTTCCGTTCATTCTCCCGTCACAAAATAACGTCCGTTATTAATAACGGACTATAACGGATTAAAACGGATGATGTAAAAATCCCATAGACTATAATGGGATTTTCTAACGGACGTTTAATGGACGATTTTCAGGATTTTCATAACGGAACATCAAACGGATCTTTAAAACGGATGAATTTTATAGTGTGAAAGCAGCCTAAACTGACCCACAAAATAAAGTTTACGTGTCAGTTTTCCAACAATATAAACATCAAAAATTATGGCCCCACAAGATGGCACAATTCCATATTCCATTTAAAGGGGTTATCCAGGAAAAAAACTTTTTTTATATATCAACTGGCTCCAGAAAGTTAAACAGATTTGTAAATTACTTCTATTAAAAAATCTTAGTCCTTTCTTTACTAATGAGCTTCTGAAGTTGAGTTGTTCTTTTCTTTCTAAGTGCTCTCTGATGACACCTGTCTCGGGAACCGATCAGTTTAGAAGCAAATCCCCATAGCAAACCTCTTCTAAACTGGGCGGTTGCCGAGACACGTGTCATCAGAGAGCACTTAGACAGAAAAGAACAACGCAACTTCAGAAGCTCATAAGTACTGAAAGGATTAAGATTTTCTTTAATAGAAGTAATTTACAAATCTGTTTAACTTTCTGGAGCCAGTTGATTTAAAAAAAAAAGTTTTTTCCTCGATAACCTATTTAAATTCTGCCCTACTTATAATTTTTTTTTTCTGGCTTCCTTATACATTATATGATAAAATAAAGTAAACCAATGGAAAGTACACATTGTCCCACAAAAAAATAAGCCCTAATACAACTTTGTCAGTGGAAAGATAAAAAGTTATGGGTCTTAAAGGAGATATATAATGGGGAAAATACTTAAAGGGGTTATCCAGGAAAAAACTTTTTTTTATATATATCAACTGCCTCCAGAAAGTTAAACAGATACTTCTATTAAAAAAATCTTCATCCTTTCAGTACTTATGAGCTTCTGAAGTTGAGTTGTTCTTTTCTGTCTAAGTTCTCTCTGATGACACGTGTCTCGGGAACTTCCCAGTTTAGAAGCAAATCCCTATAACAAACCTCTTCTACTCTGTGCAGTTCCCAAGACAAGCAGAGAGCACTGTTTCCAGACAGAAAACCACTCAACTTCAGCAGCTGATGATTATTGAAAGGATTAAGATTTTTTAATAGAAGTAATTTACAAATCTGTTTAACTTTCTGGAACCAGTTGATATAAAAAGAAAAGTTTTTTTTTCCCCTGGAATACCCCATTAACCCTACCGAGTCCAACCCTAGCATATTTACCATGTCATTTGTACCTCCGATATGGGAGGGGTCTCAAACTGGTGGTCCTCCAGATGTTGCAAAACTTCAACTCCCAGCATGCCTGGACATGCCCAGACAGCCATTTGCTGCAGCTAACGGCTGTCGGGAATGCTGGGAGTTGAAGTTTTGCAACATCTGGAGGGCCACCAGTTTGCGACCACTGTTCTAGACCCAGAGCCCCTGCTGAGGTTGCAGATCTCCTCCAGACCTTAGTTTACATATGAGTGCAGGTATGAATGACAGGCATGTGCCTTGGATGTGTGATACAGAATAGAATTAAATTATCGTTTGCATCACAATGATGTATAATGGACAATGATCAGGGTTTGTTGTTTATTCTTATATTGGTGTGAATTCTGCTTTCAATATGATAAATAGTCATAAACAGATGTAGCAGAGCAAAAATTGTCAACCGGCGGCTTTTATCAGTATGGTTGGCGTCACACAGCAGTATGTGGCTCAGTATTTTGCATCGGTATATTTTAGCTAAATTAGAAGTTGAGCCTACAGCGAGAGAAAAAAACGCAATGTAAAGATTTGCACCTTTTTTTATGTTATGGTTTTAAATACTGAGCCATACACTGCCAGGTTTAAGGGGTACTCCGGAGGGGGGGGGGGGTTAAATCAACTGGTGCCAGAAAATATACAGATTTGTAAATTGCTTCTATAAAAAAATCCTAATGCTTCCAGTACTTATCAGCTGCTGTATGCTCTAGAGGAAGTTGTGTAGTTCTTTCCAGTCTGAGAACAGTGCTCTCTGCTGACACCTCTGTCCGCGTCAGGAACTGTCCAGAGCAGGAGAGATTCGTTATGGGGATTTGCTCCTACTCTGGACAGTTCCTGACATGGAGTTGTAGTTTTGCAACAGCTGGAGGCATCCTGGTTGGGAAACGCTGACTTAGAGGGATGCATTGCTGCTGCCCCTTTATGTTCATAGATTGCTAGCTACTTGTCTTGCCTGCAATCTTACCATAACCTGGCAGCAGCTTATATATTTCACTCATCTCACTGATATAAATTGAAAATATATATGCACGCTCAACTGATATGAGCATACATGGTCGTAGTGAAGTTGGGAGAAATAAATGTTGGTTAAGGAGATATGTCTGTAATAAAAAGATATCTCCATACACTAAAGTGAGGGTTTAGGTGGGGGTCTGACCTACTGGGACCCCTATAGATCACTAGAATGGGGCAGCATTTGAGCATGCCACTCCGTTCAAACTCTTTGGGACTGTTTTTTTTTTCCAGTAGCCCCATAGACTTAGTAGTCCTCCACTGGTTTTAAATGGGGGACACTGGGCACCCATTCTAATGATAAGTGGGGGTCCGAGCAGTCACCCCCCCCCCCATATGCTTTAGATGTGTGATGGCTTGTTATTACCAGAATACCCCTTTAAGTCTATGGCCACTTTAAGGCTCTGTTAACACTAGCATTACAATTTCTATTCCGAAAGAAGCCATGTCAGCTATACCTAATCCTAATGGATCCCATTAACTTGTAATGGAGTCCTTCACGTTTCCGTCAAGTTTCTATTGAACAGATTAACAGCCTAAGCTATTAATGCTGCAAAAAAGCAACAGAAACATGACAGAGCTTGAAGAACCCAAGTGTGAACAAAGCCTTATTTATAAGTTATAATTGTATTTAAATGGTCACTGTCACCAACTTTATTTTTTGATATGTTGTAATAATTGTGTACTACAACACATCTCTAATATACTTTTATTATTTATTTATTTTATTAAAATGGTTTAATTTACATTTGAAAACCGGCCACTAGGGGTCTCCCTCCTAGTGGCCGGCTGCAACCTGGTGTGACGTCACGTCTGAAAAAGGACTGATTTTGGCCGGGCAATCAGTCCTTTTTCAGTTAGGCTGCACTCGCTCCCTGCCTGTCAATCAGACAGGCAGGGAGCGAGCGCATTGGCTCCCCGGCCACTGGCTGGGAGGCCACTCCTCCGGCACATCGCTGCTGCCTCGTCGCCGCCGCTGTCCCTGCACGCCCGTTGCCGGACTCTGCAGTAAGTGTAATGAGGGAACGGGGTATGTGGGAGGGGGGTTTGTGATGGAGGGAACGGGGTATGCGGGGGGGGGGGTTGTGATGGAGGGAACGGGGTATGGCGCGCGGGGGGGGGGAACAGAGGGAACGGGCTAGCGCCGTAGCGCCGCAGCGCAGCATGTAACTAACTAATAGTTTATCTATACAGGGTGCCTCCAGCTGTTTCAATACTACAACTCCCAGCATGCCCTGACAGCCAATAGATGTCAGGGCAAGCTGGGAGTTGTAGTGGTGAAACAGCTGGAGGCACCCTTTGTAGATGAACTAAGGGCGGAAGTCCCCCCCAGCAGGCATCAGTGACGTGGTGCCTGCTGGGGAAGTCTGCCTGGTAGTGAGGGATAGAAGGGCAATAGGCAGGGACAGAAGAAAAAAAAAATAGGATGGTGGGAGCTACTCTTTAAAGAAAACCCCAAACAAGCCTATTGTCAGCAAACTATTTACAAATCTTTATTCATTATAAATAAAACAAAAACACAAAAAATATAAAAAAAAATAAATCAGAATCTTATTTTACATTAGAAGGCTATAAATCTACATATACATGCTATTCCGCAATATAAGACGAGTGGCAGTGACAGTAATGTACATGTCTGGCATGATAACAGTATGAGATAGTATGAAGTCCTTGCCCAATATTGGATTCTATGGGAATATGGCATTTAGTTCAGTATCTCCCGTATATGTGAGGGTGCTGGGACTGGAGCTGCTGTAGGAACTGTGGCTTCTGGTTGGCTGCAGGGAAGGAGTTGTAATATGAGGTTCTACTATAGAACAGATTGTTGTCCTGTATATCTCCGGTTGGTTCTGCAGGGGGGATGGAGCTGAAGCTGTTCAGACCTGTGATGTTCCTCTGAGACAGTTCATTGACAAGGCCCAATGGCATCTGTTTGCTTACCGAGTTTGTTTCAATATTTGCAACAGTGTTCAGGAAGTTATTGAGGCACGGCGTATAGGTAACGGCAGGCGGTGATGGCGATTTAATATCGTGTGGCGGTGAAGCCTCCACAGATGATGGGGATGGGGTAGACACCGGGCTCTCTTTGTCTTTTCTGTCTTCTTCAACCTTAGCCAACTTGGCAGAGTTGCCGTCAGATTTGCTCTTTCGCTTCCTGCGGAAATTGCCGTTGTCGAACATCTTTTCGCAATTGGAGTCGAGGGTCCAGTAGTTTCCTTTACCTGAAAAAATAGTAACGGAGAGGTAAGCGGAAAGAAAGATACCAAGAGGTCTAAGAAGAGGATAGAATCCTTTTTTTAAGAACTAGTTTTAAAAAAATATGTAGTAAAACAACACTTAAAATAAAAAGAATAAAAAATGTAAATATATTAAAATAAAAAATAAAAGATATTTCTAATAAAATAAGAAATGTTTTAAAAACTACTTTGAAAAAATATTTTCTCTTAATTCTATTTTATTATACTTTTTAACAGTAAGTGTAAGGCTAAGTTTCCACCAGTTTTTTTTTATGGCAGTTTTTGGAAAACTGCTACTGCAAAAGTGGATCCATAAGGGAGGAGAAGTGTAAGTCCTTTCTTTTTTATGTCCTATTCCATTTGAATACACTTCTGGCTTTGGCTCAAAAACTGCAGTAACAGTTTTCCAAAAACTGCCAGAAAAAAAAATCAATTTTGGAAACTTAGCCTAAGTAGTAAGCAGCGTAATTGTATCAATACATTATATTGATAGATTTATAACTAATAATACCAAAAATACAAAAGAATAAACATGTATCTACAGTATCGGGCAATTCATTTGTAATCTATTGGATATGAAACGTTTTTTTAAGTAAATTTTATAGATAGTGCTGTACTGTGTTAGCTGGAAAAATCCATGTGATGGTAAATACTTTTGTGTCGAAACGGGCCAATGTATTGAAAGTTTCTTACCTGGATCACTTTCATCCCTTGCGACTTTCTTGAAGCAGTCATTCAGAGATAGGTTATGCCGGATAGAGTTTTGCCATCCTGCTTTACTCTTCTTATAGAAGGGGAAGTTGTCCGCCACGTACTGATAAATCTGACTTAGAGTTAGTTTTCTCTCTGGAGCGTTCTGTATGGCCATGGCAATGAGTGCTGAATAGGAATATGGAGGTCTCACCATCTTCATCAATTCTTCTTGAGATGCAACTGACAACCAGCTAAGATCTGCCCCACCAAAACCAGATGAATTTGGCAGGAATTGGCGCTGGGATCCATAAGCTGAGTGCATGTATGGGGATGGGCTATTGCCATGAAGGTAACTTGATGAGTTGTTGACTCCAGGTGCTCCAAGCCACAAGTAGGGGTTTGTTGGTGGAGCATAGTCCCCTAGTCCATAGTTAGAAGCCCTCTGAGATGCATGGAGGTTCTGCTGGTGGTACATGCTGAAGTTCTCACAATACACCGCCATCTCTGGAGCTTCCTGGGCACTTTTGGGTTGAAGTTGCTGTGGGTTAGAAGTTGGAAGTCTTTGGTGAGCTGGTAGTTGGATGGAGTTCATACTCTTCACAGCACCTGTAAATCTCTTGGTGCTTCTTTAGTGTCAAACCTCTGGAGGACCTGTCTTTATACCACCCAAGACCTTCCTGCCTGGGGCTAAGAATAGGTGTGTCCTTCTCTGAGCAACCAGTTGGATGGCTCTGGAGACAAGTTATAGGTGGGTACAGACAGATCGCACCTTCAGAGAGGCACCAGCTAGAACAATGGATCCTTTTCATCGATTGTTCTCCTCATCTGTCTGCCCCAGCAGGACATTATTTCTTCATTTCTTATGCTAATTCATTGGAACAAGTTGCAGTTAAATATGACCCCATGTTTTCACAAGATCTTGATATACTGTAATTGGTTCTATATACAGCTAGTAGCATGTTATATCTTACGTTATACTAAATTTAGCTATTACAGTAAATGTTATATAGAACATTTATTCCTTATTTACAGTCAAGTAACTCAGTGCCACAATTAATGTAAAAATATAAAATAGTCTAATACTTTTTCCAGGTTGCCAAAGCAGCAGTAAAATATTATGTAACTATGTAGCATTGCTACAACCTTCTATGCGTCAATTGCAGGCTTTGTGGGGGCACAAGTGTAGATACCGATAAGTATATCTACATCTTTACCCACTCAGTGTTAGGATACGTTCGCACGCGCAGATTTTTTAGTGGGTTTTCCGCTGCGTATTTGAAAGGGGTGGGCTCTTCTCGGCTGTCCACAGCAGATTTTCCACGGCGGAATTTACGCTGCGGAAAATCTGCCACAGTCCCTACTGACTTCAATGGGGCTTGCGGCGGATTTTCTGCAGTGTACATTCCGCCGCGGAAAATCTGCTGCGGACAGCCGAGAAGAGCCCACCCACTTTCAAATACGCAGCGGAAAACCCGCTAAAAATTCTGCGCATGTGAACGTACCCTTAAGCTGGATCATACATGTAAGAAAGCTGACTACTTTATCAGACAACAACCATCTTTGTTTTGATTGATCCACATATATATATAAATATATATATATATATATATATATATATATATATATATACACACATATATATACATGCCTGGCTTGATCAGGATAATATCATTACATGTATACATTACATGGTTGACCAGTCGTGCCAAAATCTAATGTGTATGGCCAGCTTAGGATCTGTAATCAGTGCAATGAGTCAATGGGAAGTAGCTGCCACACTTTATTAGTGAAAGACATTTAGTGATGATGCAAAGGTGAAAGACATATAGAGGATAATGAAGGGAAGCAATGGCTACTGGAAAATGCTGAGAGGTTAAAGGAGTAGTCCAGTGGTGAACCCAGTGGTGAACAACTTATCCCCTAACCTAAGGATAGGGGATAAGTTTGAGATCGCGGGGGGTCCGACCGCTGGGGCCCCCTGCGATCTCCTGTACGGAGCCCCGACAGCCCGCGGGAAGGGGGCGTGTCAACCTCCGCACGAAGCGGCGGCCAACACGCCCCCTCAATACAACTCTATGGCAGAGCCGAAGCGCTGCCTTCGGCAATCTCCGGCTCTGCCATAAAGATGTATTGAGGGGGCGTGTCGACTGCCGATTCGTGTGGAGGTTGACACGCGCTATCTGTCCGGAGAGCCTGGCCCCCGTACAGAGAGATCGCAGGGGGCCCCCAGCGGTCGGACCCCCCGCGATCTCAAACTTATCCCCTATCCTTAGGATAGGGGATAGGTTTTTCACCACTGGACTACCCCTTTAAGGAAGGGGGAAAAAACTTCAGTTTAATCATAAAGCCGGTAATACACTTCAGAATTTCGAGTGCGGCCAGCACTGAATCAGTCGGCGCTAGGACCGTGCGGACATTGCCTCCCCTATAAACGGCATTGTCTGTGCAGTGGAGATCCCTCAGAACATTGAACAAATTCAACTTAGCCTAAGGGTATATTTACACGGGCGGAATTTCTGGTGGCGGAATCTGCCGGCAGAATTCCACCTGATAGGGAAGCCCAATGCACTTCTATGGGATTCCGCACTCCCATTGACACTTCGGAAATCCCGCTTGCGGAATAGCGGGATTTCCGAAATGTCAACGGGAGTGCGGAATCCCATAGAAGTGTATTGGGCTTGAACAAATTCAATGTTCTAGCCGAATTTATTGGACGGAAAGTTTTGTCTCGAAAACTCCATAGTGTGCACTGTGCAGTGGAATCCCATTACCAGCAATGGGACCCTGCTGCAATGGAAATTAAAGCAGAATTTTAAAACAAAATTTCCAAGCGGAAATTCCATAGTGGGGCTAAGGGTATTTTCACACGGGCGGAATGCACCGGCGGAATTTCGCCTGAAAGGGAAGCCCAATACACTTCTATGGGATTCCGCACTCCTATTGACACTTCGGAAATCCCGCTTGCGGGATTTCCAAAGTGTCAACGGGAGTGCGGAATCCCATAGAAGTGTATTGGGCTTTCGTTTCAGGTGGAATTTGCTGGCAGAAGTTCCACCCATGTGAATAGACCCTAAAGGTTAGTATTTTTTCGTTTATTTGATAATGGTGATCACAGAAGGGCCCTTATGACTTGGTCCCCATGATTTTAAATCTATGGATCCTGGAAATTGTTACATTATTTTTCCTGTTAAGATGTAATAATCCCCACCGAGTCATGACTCCTGGGCCCCAATGCTAAAAATCACAGGGCAACCACCCCATATGTTATACAGCCAATAAACATAGCTTTCTTCTTAGGTGGCAACAGAGTTGATGGGTTCTACTTCTTTCCAGCACCAGGGTCTGGATGTGAGTTCTGTCTCTGACCCTCCCTATAGATATGCCCCTAGGGTGATTAGCCTGAATGGAGTTGTCTGGTATAGCTTCCATTAACATAGCATAGATAATGCAAATGCTGGGGGGTGATGAATACAGCAAGGAGGCTGATTATAAAAATTAACTTTAGATTAACAGAAAGATTACAATAGTAATAAAAGGAAAATGGTGACATGTAAATCCTGCTTTGATATATCATCACAATCCTGGTGTGAAATTTGTGTGAAAAGAGTGAAATCTGCCGCCATCCCAACATACAACTGTACAAAGCTTGACAGTGCTAAATAATGCCAGTATAGTGTGTGTGTATATATATATATATAAATATATATATATATATATATATATATATACAAGAAAAAAGAAAGATAGCCAGCACAACAGCCTAATACACGGGTGCACACTGCTATGGCATATACAGAGTATACAAAAAAAGAGGATTGCAGCAGCACACATTGGTCAAAAAAATTGAGGCTCTTAGCGCACTTTTTGATCAAAACGTGTCCCCCATCCACCACGGGGAGGTGGCCTCATTTAGGATGGGAACCTAGCACAAATTCTGAGCCTAACACTCAACTATCCACTCACCTCTGCTGGGCATATAGCCTCTGACTGGGTGACATGCTGGATCCATTTAAAACTCCACAACTTATCCCCTAAGGATAGGGGATAAGTTGCAGATCGCGGGGGGTCCGACCGCTGGGGCCCCCGGCGATCTCCTGTACGGGGCCCGACAGCCCGTGCAAAGTGGGCGTGTCGACTACCACACGAAGCGGCGTCCGACACGCCCCCTCAATACAACTCTTTGACAGAGCCGGAGCGCTGCCTTCGGCAATATCCGGCTCTGCCATAGCGATGTATTGAGGGGGCGTGTCTGACACCGCTTCGTGCGTTGGTCGACACCCGCTATCTGGCCGGAGAGCCTGTACAGAGAGACCCCCGTACAGAGAGATCGCGGGGGCCCCCAGCGGTCGGACCCCCCGCAATCTCAAACTTATCCCCTATCCTTAGGATAGGGGATACGTTTTTCACCACTGGATTACCCCTTTAAGGTTTAATAGTCAAGAAATGACAACAGATTGCCAAAATTCACAAAGAAAAACGTCAAGTAGATACAAAAGTGCCTCTACGAAGAGGATAGATATGGTAAGAAAGGTAAACTGATAATACTATTTGTTAGCTCTGTTGTACAAAGCTCACAAATCATAAACAATACCCCCCAGACCACCTGGGGTCATTTTGCTTTGTGAATTTTGGCAATCTTCATTTCTTGACTATTAAACGTTTTCTGCACTTTATGTACTGTTCACCTGATATCCCTAATGCCTTGAAGATCTCCGATTCGGCTCTCGGACATGATCATGTTGTCCAGGTCACTACAAAAAGGGAGACTCCAAAAGATCTTTTTGCTAACTGCTTTAGAGAGAACATTGAGATGGGAAAACGATCCAGGGGGACATCTAAATCATAGAGACTGGAAACATAAAATGCAGTAATCTTCATCCGGATGAGATGTAACCAGATCTGATCATACGGATAAATCCCACGTAGGGTCCTCCGATCACCGCCCTAAATCAACCCTTTCCCAGTCTGCTCCCACCTGTACAGAGATTACCATCATTCTTATCTGTCCCCAATCGGTCTTATTTCCTCACACACACTCTAGGGCCAATTTTGTCGCAAGTCAATAACTCACCAGTACGTTTTTAAGGGTGTGGGAGGAAGTTGAGTGCCTGAAGAAAATCCCACAACACAATTGGAGAACATACAATCCCCATGCAGATGTTGTCCTTGGTCAGCTTCAAACCCAATCACTATGGCCAACCCCTGAGCCACAATGGCCGTTTTAGAATTGTGCAAATATTATATTAAAAACTTAATTACAAAATGTCTGTTAGAACTGGTTAGACTGGTTTTATACCCCTCAGTTTTATTAAAACTATAAAGCTTGCCACACATATTTAATAAATGGCAGGTTCTGCCAATCATCTAATGTGAATGTCAACCTCTTGACTGAGCAATGGCAGATATCGGAAAGCGATGTTGGATCCTAATATGCCGTATTCTTTCGTTTTTAAGTGGTAAGGTAAGATAAGCTGTCAGCTGAAGTGTTAGGCAGTGGCTTTCTCCTCTCCCCGTTCAGAATACTTGCACGCTTGGTGTCCAGATATATTGGAGAGAGATAGCGGCCTAAAGGGTATTGCCTGCTTAAATGATTGAGGATTACTTATGGCCCCCACATACCTTAAACATGTGTTGTCCAAACCTGCCATAGAATCCACCAACCATCTAATGTGTGTGTATGGCGGTCTCTTAATGGGGTACTCCGCCCCTAGACATCTTATATCCTATGCAAAGGATATGGGATAAGATGTCTGATCATGGGGGGGCCCACCGCTGGGGACCCCCGTGATCTCCCTGCTGCACCCAGCGTTCGTTTAGAGCGTTGGGTGCAAAACCGGAGCCTCGTAACATCAAGGCCACGCCCCCCTCAATGCAAGTCTATGGGAGGGGGCGTGATGGCTGTCACGCCCCCTCCAATAGACTTGCATTGAGGGGACATGGCTGTGATATCACGAGCAGAGCATGACCATGACGTCACGAGGCTCCATCCTGCATCGCTAGTCATCCGGCACGGAGCAAAGTTTGCTCCATGCACCAGATGTCTGAGGTGCCGCAGCTGAGATCGCGAGGGTCCCCAGCAGCGGGACCCCCGCGATCGGACATCTTATCCCCTATCCTTTGGATAAGATGTCTGGGGGCGGAGTACCCCTTTAACTCTACCCATACAGATGACTGAACATGTGGATATTCAACTGCCCGATCCGCTCCCTGTAAACATAATGATTCTGGTAGCGGCTTCACAGCCCCTCTCTTTCATTCCCTACACTTGCACACTCTCCAAGCATTTATAGGTATGGGGGGGGGGGGGGGATCAGAGAGAGCGCTGTACAAGCATTCGGCTAGCAGCTACCTCATGCATATGGCCACCTTTACAAATTGTTCTACTATAGGTTTTCATGTTGGGTGGCAATTATTCCTTTAAAGTCTTACATAATGAAAAAAGACCTTTTGGGCCCTATTAGACGGACTGAACCCAAAAAAAGTAGATCATTGCTTGTTTATGGGCCTTTACGTGGCTGTCGGCCATACATCCCCTACTATAGGGGTGATCTACGGCAGATGGGTAATGATTTTTTAACAACCTGATCAGCTGATCTCTGGCTCTATTACACATGGCAATATTGGCCTGATGAGCCAATAATCTCCCCTATAATAAGGTCCTTATACTGTGACAACTACGAAAGACTTGCGAAGGACCCCATGCCGAGGACTACTATTCATCGGTCTTCTCCTCTTTCATATACTTGGGCTCCTCACAGTGTTGGGAGTAAACGGTGCAGCAGTGTCAATGAGATGTTATCCCATTAGTTGGTTAAATAAAGAGATGATGGTTCCCATAGATAGCAGGCGTCTTGTCACCAGTCTCACAATCACCTGAGCAGTGATGGTGTACTGTGATCGATGGCCGCCTTATCAGCAGCGGCTACTGCCTGTCCCCTTCCTGCCCCCAGCTATAGGCAGGTTGTTGGGACCTGATGCCTTTATTGTCACTCATCACATGGGATATTGCCGCAATTCATATCAGCGAGATGGGCTGTCAGATGGCAATGATGAATTCTCCACTAAGTGACTGGTGCGTGGCCTGGAGGGGGCTGCAGAATGGCTTTACGAGGGGCGATCAGGGCGGCACATGGGGACAATTATAATCTGAATATGTAAGCGTGACATAGGTGCAAAGATATAGACCCAATAAGACAAGAGTTCTAATCTTTATTTGTGATTAGGCCAATCTCATGTGTTACTTCTCTAGCACCTGTCTTGATCCAGACAAGTTCTAAAGCTGGTCATACATATTAGAACCCCCTTTTTTTCGGTGTGATAAGTCATGTGAATGGGGGACTCCTTACTCTCCCCGGACTCATGATGTTGATCAGGCATGTTACATTTCAACTGATCGATTTTTCTGTTTTTGGGGATATCTACAGAATTCCATCTTTCTTCCCAAAAGCCCTTAAAGGGGTTATCCAGGGAAAAACCTTTTTTTATATATCAACTGGCTCCAGAAAATTAAACAGATTTGTAAATTACATCTATAAAAAAATCTTAATACTTTCAGTATTGATGAGCTGCTAAAGTTGAGTTGTTCTTTTCTGTCTAAGTGCTCTCTGATGACACATGTCTCGGGAACCGACCAGTTTAGAAGCAAATCCCCATAGCAAACCTCTTCTACTGTGTGCAGTTCCCGAGACAAGCAGAGATGTCAGCAGAGAGCACTGTTGCCAGACAGAAAAGAACAACTCAACTTCAGCAGCTGATAATTATTGAAAGGATTAAGATTTTTTTTTATAGAAGTACGGTAACCTGTTAAGGACCCATGATGTACACGTACATCATGAGTCCGCTCCCGATCTATAACGCGGGGCCACGGCGTGGCATTGATCGCGGTGCCGCGCTATTAACCCTTTAGACGCGGCGTTCAAAGTTGAACGCCGCGTCTAAAGTGAAAGTGAAACCATGCCGGTTAGCTCAGGGAGCTTACAGGACAGCTGGAGGGCCCCTACCTGCCTCCTCGCTGTCCGATCGCCGAATGACTGCTCAGTGCCTGAGATCCAGGCATGAGCAGTCAAGCGGCAGAATCATCGATCAGTGGTTTCTTATGAGAAACCACTGATCAATTCTAAAAGATCAGTGTGTGCAGTGTTATAGGTCCCTATGGGAGCTATAACACTGCAAAAAAAAAGTGGAAAAAAAAGTGAATAAAGATCATTTAACCCCTTCCCTATTAAAAACTTTTCCCATAAAAAAAAACCAGTGTGAATAAAAATAAACATATGTGGTATCGCCGCGGGCGGAAATGTCCGAATTATAAAACTATATAATTAATTAAACCGCACGGTCAATGGCGTACGCGCAAAAAAATTCCAAAGTCCAAAATAGTGCATTTTTGGTCACTTTTTATATCATGAAAAAAAATGAATAAAAAGCGATTAATTAGTCCGATCAATACAAAAATAGTACCGCTAAAAACTTCAGAACACGGCGCAAAAAATGAGCCCTCATACCGCCCCATACGTGGAAAAATTAAAAAGTTATAGGGGTCAGAACATGACAATTATAAACGTATAAATTTTCATGCATGTAGTTATGATTACGACAAAATCAAACCTATATAAGTAGGGGATCATTTTAATCGTATGGACCTACAGAATAAAGATAAGGTGTCAGTTTTACCGAAAAATGTACTATGTAGAAACAGAAGCCCTTAAAAGTAACAAAATGGCGTTTTTTTTTTTCAATTTTGTCTCACAATTATTTTTTTTCCGTTTTGCCGTAGATTTTTGGGTATAAGGACTGATGTCATTACAAAGTAGAATTGGTGGCGCAAAAAAGAAGCCATCATATGGATTTTTAGGTGCAAAATTGAAAGAGTTATGATTTTTTAAAGGTGAGGAGGAAAAAACGAAATTGCAAAACCTGAAAACACCCGGGTCCTTAAAGGGGTTATCCAGGAAAATTTTTTTTTATATATATATATATATATCAACTGGCTTCAGAAAGTTAAACAGATTTGTAAATTACTTCTATTAAAAAATCTTAATCCTTTCAGTACTTATGAGCTTCTGAAGTTTAGGTTGTTGTTTTCTGTCTAAGTAATCTCTGATGACACGTGTCTCGGGAACCGCCCAGTTTAGAAGAGGTTTGCTATGGGAATTTGCTTCTAAACTGGGCGTTTCCCGAGACACGTGTCATCAGAGATTACTTAGACAGAAAAGAACAACCTTAACTTCAGAAGCTCATACGTACTGAAAGGATTAAGATTTTTTAATAGAAGTAATTTACAAATCTGTTTAACTTTCTGGAACCAGTTGATATATAAAAAAAAGTTTTTTCCTGGAATACCCCTTTAAGGGGTTAACATTAGCCTGATTGTCAGATTAATTATAAAGAAGAAAAGGCAAAAGCACACAGAGGCGCACACCAAGGAATAAATCACATGATATACTTTATTTAAATCTCATAACAAACAGTGTATATACACTGTTTGTTATGAGATTTAAATAAAGTGTATAATGTGATTTTTTTTCCTTGGTGTGCGCTAGAGATGAGCGAACTTCGATTCGTCACGAACTTCTCGGCTCGGCAGTTGATGACTTTTCCTGCATAAATTAGTTCAGCTTTCCGGTGCTCCGGTGGGCTGGAAAAGGTGGATACAGTCCTAGGAGACTCTTTCCTAGGACTGTATCCACCTTTTCCAGCCCACCGGAGCACCTGAAGGCTGAACTAATTTATGCAGGAAAAGTCATCAACTGCCGAGCCGAGAAGTTCGTGACGAATCAAATTTACTGTAAGTTCGCTTATCTCTAGTGTGCGCCTCTGTGTGCTTTTGCCTTTTCTTCTTTATAATTATTGTGCTTACTATAAAGCATTGGTAGCACCCATTTCTTGTTTATTCATTGGTTGAGCCCACGAATATTTATTTGTGGTTGTTGGTTGTCCGATTAGGCATCTACAGGTGGCCATACACGTTAGATAAGTAAGAAGGTTGATGGTTGAGCAAACCTTAAAGGGGTACTCCACTGGAAAATGTTTATTTTTTTATTTTTTTATCAACTGGTGCCAGAAAGTTAAACAGATTTGTAAATTATTTCTATTAAACAATCTTAATCCTTCCAGTACTTATCAGCTGCTTTATGCTCCACAGGAAGTTCTTTCCTTTTTGAATTTATTTTCTGTCTGACCACAGTGCTCTCTACCGACACCTCTGTCTATGTCAGGAGAGGTTTGCTATGGGGATTTGCTTCTACTCTGGACAGTTCCTGACATTGACAGAGGTGTCAGCAGAGAGCACTGTGGTCAGACAGAAAAGAAATTCAAAAAGAAAAAAACTTCCTCTAGAGTATACAGCAGCTGATAAGTACTGGAAGGATTTAGATTTTTAAATAAAAGTAATTTAAAAATCTGTTTAACGTTCCGGAACCAGTTGATAAAAATTTTTTTTTCCAGTGGACTTCACCTTTAAACCAGTGTTTCCCAACCAGGGTGCCTCCAGTTGTTGCAAAACTACAACTACCAGCATGCCCGGACAGCCAAAGGCTGTCCAGGCATGCTGGGAGTTGTAGTTTTGCAACAGCTGGAGGCACCCTGGTTGGGAAATGCTGCCTTGAACAAACAATTGTCCAATGAATAATCATCTTGCGGTATACATTTTAATCCATTTCGGCCATTGGTTGAAGTAGTCTAAGGTGTATGGGCACCTTAAAGGGGTACTCCGGTGGAAAACTTTTATTTTTTATTTTAAATCCACTGGTGCCAGAAAGTTAAACAGATTTGTAAATTACTTCTATTAAAAAATCTTAATCCTTCCAGTACTTATTAGCTGCTGAATACTACAGAGGAAATTCTTTTCTTTTTGGAACACAGAGCTCTCTGCTGACATCTCTGTCCATTTTAGGAACTGCCCAGAGCAGCATATGTTTTCTATGGGGAGTTTCTCCTACTCTGGACGGTACTTAAAATGGAGATGTCCGCAGAGAGCACAGTGGTCATGAGGTGAGCAGAGAGCTCTGTGTTCCAAAAAGAAAAGAATTTCCTCTGTAGTATTCAGCAGCTAATAAGTACTGAAAGGATTAAGATTTTTTAATAGAAGTAATTTACAAATCTGTTTAACTTTCTGGCACCAGTTGATTTAAAAAAAAAAATAATAATAATTTTCCACTGGAGTACCCCTTTAAGTCCACTATTTTAGAAGAAGACCTGAGAAAACCTATACTAAATCGCTAAGTGACTTGCCCCATTATTGAGCATTCAACTCTCCCCATTAGACCAGGGAGGTGAAAGTCCACAGAAGGGTGAGATAGGAGTTAGGGCTCCTTTAATGTATTGTGTACATAGAAATAAGACTCTAAATTGGGGCTTTATGCTACTCTGCACATCAATGCAGCCACTATGAATAAGTGCTGCCACCGGCGGGGAAGACTCAGCCTCCGCCCCTGTCTGCACCAGTGAGGCATCCGCATACACCCCAAGGGGCAGAAGGGTTGGCATCAATAGAAAGGCTGGGTCTGCTGTCTATGTAAGGATTAACCTGATCATAGACTTATGGATCATTGGCCTAATGCAATCATTTCGGTCTTTGCCCCCATTAGACCATACACGGTTAGGACAGCCATACAGAAAGAATATAGCCAGCTTACCATCTGACCTCCATTCTTGGATAGTGTTGAGCGTGAATATTCTCAATTTCAATATTTATCGTGAATTTCGCATATTCGCGAATATGGCGAATATAGCGCCATATATTCGCAATTATGAATATTCGTCTTATTTTCCCCCACAGAACACATCCCAGTGATCTCTTCCCTCCCTGCTTCCAGCTTGTGTTCTAAAGAAGGTTCTATACTATTTACTGTATTAGACTGGAGAGCGAATATTCACGAATATCGTCACTAAAATTAGATAGGTAGATAGATATGACGATATTCGCGAATATGACACGACAATATTCAAAATGAAAATGTCACAGACCCATAATCACTTCTGTATAGACCAAGAATATTAGGAGATAGATAGATGGATAGATAGATGGACAGATAGATAATATAGATGGATGGATGGATGGATAGATGGATAGATGGATGGATAGATGATGGATAGATAGATAATATAGATGGATGGATGGATGGATGGATAGATGGATAGATGGATGGATAGATGATGGATAGATGATAGATAGATAGGGTATGTTCACACTGAGGAATTGGAGAGGAATTTCCACGAATAATTCTGTTGCTTTTTCCTCTCCAATCATTCAGCAGTGAAATCCCCCATAGAGCTGTGCAGAATTTCTGCCCCTCAGTTCACACTGAGGAATTTCCTCAAGCAGAATTCTGATGAGGAAGTCTGTTCCGCTTGAAGAAAGAACATGTTCTTTCTTTCAGGCGGAATCAGTGTCTTACTCCCATAGAGATCAATGTTAATTTTTTTTGTCAGTCAGAATCATTTGGCGCGGAAATGGCGCGGGATTTGGGCAGAATTGGCGCAGAATTGGGGCGGAATTTCCGCATGAAAAAAAAGAGGATAATATATATATATATTATACTCTTCTCCTCCTCCGCTTGAAATTTTCATTTGCGCGTGTGGAATTCCGCTCGAATTCCGCGCCAATTCCGCTCCAATTCCGAGCAAAATTCCTCGCTAAATCTCTGTGAGTTCTTGTGGAAAAGTAACAATATTTTGAGGCAGAAAATTTCTGCTTGATTTCCGCCCCAATTCCTCAGTGTGAACATACCCATAGATGGATAGATAGATGGATAGATGGATGGATGGATAGATAGATAGATGGATGATGGATAGATAGATGGATAGATAGATGGATAGATGGATAATGGATAGATGGATGGATAGATAGATGGATGGATAGATGATGGATAGATAGATAGATGGATAGATAGATAGATGATGGATAGATAGATGGATAGATGGATAAATAGATGGATAGATGGATAATGGATAGATGGGTGGATAGATGGATGGATATATGATGGATAGATGGATGGATAGATAGATAGATAGATATGAGATAGATAGATGGATAGATGGATGGATAGATAGATAGATGGATAGAGAGATGGATAGATAGATAGATAGATAGATGGATAGATAATATTGATAGATAGAAAATATAGATTGATTGGTAGATAGTTATCCTCATGCACATATGCATTTTGCGAATATATGGGCGAATATTAGTCCTATGTTCACGAAATTCGCATATTCAATATATTAGCAGTTATTTTCGCTTTGCATAAATGCGCATGCGCGTATGTGCATGCGCATCTACGCATAGCGAAAATAAACGCAAATATATTGAATATGCAAATTTTGCAACTATAGGACGAATATTCGGCCATATATTCGCAACATATCGCGAATTCGAATATGGCATGTGCCGCTCATCACTATTTTTGGACGTCCTCTTCAACTAAGTGTTCCGTGATGCCAACCTGGCCTGGAACACGTGATATCCTAAGATTACGCTGGACTGTGAAATTGGACCAGGACAGCCATATTGGAAGTCACCTAGCATTACAATACCAAATCACTTTAGATAGCTGATGGCTGAACACTTGTTCCCCTGATAGCGATCCCTCTTGACAACCCCTTTACCTCATAGAGCTGAGTGGGTGAAGGTACGAAGACGCTTCAAGACACCTCATCATTTTGATGTACTCTAAAGGCGTTCCATAGAGTGTCTCTTTCTCAATGACCTGTCCTGTAATGCAGTATGCAGACAACCCACTGTGTAATGCTTCATTTCCCCTGTGGTGGCGCTGCAGAGAAATTAAACACTTGTTGTTTCTCCACTGGTGGGAATTGATTACTGGGGGGGGGGGCACTTTTGACTTCCCTATTGTCAAGTACTCAAAGCCCCTGTCACGATTCGGCTTCCGGGTAGTGGATCCTCTGTGTCAGCGAGGGATTGGCGTGGACCGTGCTAGTGGACCGGTTCTAAGAGGCTACTGGTGTTCACCAGAGCCCGCCGCAAAGCGGGATGGTCTTGCTGCGGCAGTAGCAACCAGGTCGTATCCACTAGCAACGGCTCAACCTCGCTGACTGCTGAGAAGGCGTGGGACAGAAGGACTAGGCAGAGGCAAGGTCAGACGTAGCAGAAGGTCGGGGCAGGCGGCAAGGTTCGTACTCAAGATGGATAGCAGAAGTTCAGGTAACACAGGCTTTGGACACACTAAACGCTTTCACTGGCACAAGGCAACAAGATCCGGCAAGGGAGTGCAGGGGCAGTGAGCAGATATAGTCTGGGAGCAGGTGGGAGCCAATTAAGCTAATTGGGCCAGGCACCAATCATTGGTGCACTGGCCCTTTAAGTCTCAGAGAGCTGGCGCGCGTGCGCCCTAGAGAGCGGAGACGCACGCGCCAGCACATGACAGCAGGGGACCGGGACGGGTAAGTGACCTGGGATGCGATTCGCGAGCGGGCGCGTCCCGCTGTGCGAATCGCATCCCCGACGGCCATGACAGTGCAGCGCTCCCGGTCAGCGGGACTGACCGGGGCGCTGCGGGGAGAGAGACGCCATGAGCGCTCCGGGGAGGAGCGGGGACCCGGAGCGCTAGGCGTAACAGTACCCCCCCCTTAGGTCTCCCCTTTTCTTTGTCCGGTAACTGCCTCCCCTGGGATGAGGACACCGGGAAAGAATGGAGGGTTTCCTCAACGGCAGGCAGTACAGCAGGAGTGGGAATGGGGAGGGAGGGCAGAGGGCGAAGCCTGGCACGGGGCAGTGTGACACCAGGACGGGGGCCATGAGGAGGCACTGAGGTTTGCCTGACGGGACTGGGAGGGGGGGAGAGGCACTTCCTATGGCAGGCAGAGTCCCAGTTCTTGATCTCCCCGGTGGTCCAATCAAGGGTGGGAGAATGAAGCCGGAGCCATGGCAGACCGAGGAGGACCTCAGAGGTACAGTTGGGAAGGATGAATAACTCAATCCTTTCGTGGTGGGGTCCAATACACATCAGGAGGGGTTCTGTGCGGTAACGCACGGTGCAATCCAATCTGACTCCGTTGACCGCGGAAATGTAGAGCGGCTTGACGAGACGGGTCACCGGGATGCGGAATTTATTCACAAACGACTCCAAAATAAAATTCCCAGAGGCACCAGAGTCCAAGCAGGCCATGGCTGAGAGGGAGGAGTTGGCTGAAGGAGAAATCCGCACGGGCACCGTGAGACGTGGAGAAGCAGACTTAGAGCCAAGAGATGCCACACCCACGTGAGCTGGGTGCGTGCGTGCGTTTCCCAGACGTGGAGGACGGATAGGGCAATCCACCAAGAAATGCTCGGTACTGGCACAGTACAGACAGAGATTTTCTTCTCTACGGCGATTCCTCTCTTCCTGGGTCAGGCGAGACCGATCCACTTGCATGGCCTCCTCGGCGGGAGGCCCAGGCGTAGACTGCAAAGGATGCTGTGGGAGAGGTGCCCAGAGATCTAAGTCTTTTTCCTGGCGGAGCTCTTGGTGTCGCTCAGAAAAACGCATGTCAATGCGGGTAGCCAAATGGATGAGTTCTTGGAGGTTGGCAGGAATCTCTCGTGCGGCCAGCACATCCTTGATGCGACTGGATAGGCCTTTTTTAAAGATCGCGCAGAGAGCCTCGTTATTCCATGATAACTCGGAAGCAAGAGTACGAAATTGGATGGCGTACTCGCCCACTGAAGAATTACCCTGGACCAGGTTCAACAGGGCAGTCTCGGCAGAAGAAGCTCGGGCTGGCTCCTCGAAGACACTCCGGACTTCAGCGAAGAAGGACTGGACTGTGGCTGTGGCAGGATCATTGCGGTCCCAGAGCGGTGTGGCCCAAGACAAGGCCTTTCCTGAAAGAAGGCTTACTACGAACGCCACCTTAGACCGTTCTGTAGGAAACAAGTCCGACAACATCTCCATATGCAGGGAACACTGAGACAAAAATCCACGGCAGAGTTTAGAGTCCCCATCAAATTTGTCCGGCAGGGACAAGCGGAGGCTAGGAGCGGCCACTCACTGCGGAGGAGGTGCAGGAGCTGGCGGAGGAGATGGTTGCTGCTGTAGCAGAGGCAGAAGTTGCTGTAACATGGCGGTCAACTGCGACAGCTGCTGTCCTTGTTGGGCAATCTGCTGCGATTGCTGAGCGACCACCGTGGGAAGATCAGCGAGACTTGGCAGCGGCACCTCAGCGGGATCCATGGCCGGATCTACTGTCACGATTCGGCTTCCGGGTAGTGGATCCTCTGTGTCAGCGAGGGATTGGCGTGGACCGTGCTAGTGGACCGGTTCTAAGAGGCTACTGGTGTTCACCAGAGCCCGCCGCAAAGCGTGATGGTCTTGCTGCGGCAGTAGCAACCAGGTCGTATCCACTAGCAACGGCTCAACCTCGCTGACTGCTGAGAAGGCGTGGGACAGAAGGATTAGGCAGAGGCAAGGTCAGACGTAGCAGAAGGTCGGGGCAGGCGGCAAGGTTCGTAGTCAAGATGGATAGCAGAAGTTCAGGTAACACAGGCTTTGGACACACTAAACGCTTTCACTGGCACAAGGCAACAAGATCCGGCAAGGGAGTGCAGGGGCAGTGAGCAGATATAGTCTGGGAGCAGGTGGGAGCCAATTAAGCTAATTGGGCCAGGCACCAATCATTGGTGCACTGGCCCTTTAAGTCTCAGAGAGCTGGCGCGCGCGCGCCCTAGAGAGCGGAGACGCGCGCGCCAGCACATGACAGCAGGGGACCGGGACGGGTAAGTGACCTGGGATGCGATTCGCGAGCGGGCGCGTCCCGCTGTGCGAATCGCATCCCCGACGGCCATGACAGTGCAGCGCTCCCGGTCAGCGGGACTGACCGGGGCGCTGCGGGGAGAGAGACGCCGTGAGCGCTCCGGGGAGGAGCGGGGACCCGGAGCGCTAGGCGTAACAGCCCCTTTAAGCATGTGATCACAGAAACCTACAAAATTCTCCTTAAAGTGTCCATTATGATGATAGTGATTCTATATTTTGTGAATTAATGTCCTTGTGTTCTAGGAATGTATCTAACTCTGTATTGACCCTATAGTGGAAAATAGTGTTAACTATTACTAAAAAAGCTCAATGCAATGAATAATAGGCATAGAAAGAGTAATATTCTCCAGCCATTCTCTGAGCTGCAGCATCAGTACAGGGAGTCTAAAGGGCCTGGATGTAGACATATACAGATAAGTTCCTGTAACATCAGCCATGGACCTTTGATTTTGGATGTTTGTAATATGGCATCTTTTGGTCAAAAAAAAAAAAAAATATATATATATATATATATATATATACATTCACACACACACACATATATATATATATAGACTAGCTGAGTAGCCGGCGTTGCCCGGTTTTTCCTTCTTAATCCTTGTTGGGGAGGAAAATCAACAAAGGAGGAAGCTTTTGACTTCATACCCCATCCTCCTATCTTGACATCCTATCCCGCCTCCCATCTCGACCTCCTATCCCGACCTCCTATCCTGTCCTCCTATCCTGTCCTCCTATCCTGACCTCCTATCCTGTACTCCTACCCAGTCCTCCTATCCCGTCCTCCTATCCCGTCCTCCTATCTCAACCTCCTATCCCGACCTCCTATCCGGACCTCCTATCCCGTCCTCCTATCTTGACCTCCTATCCTGACCTCCTATCCTGTCCTCCTATCCCATCCTCCTATCTCGACCTCCTATCCCGACCTCCTATCCCACCCTCCTATCCCGTCCTCCTATCCCGTCCTTCTATGCTGACCTCCTATCCCGTCATCCTATCCCGTCCTCATATCCCGTCCTCCTATCCCGACCTCCTATCTCGACCTCCTATCTTGACCTCCTATTCCGTCCTCCTATCTCTATCTCCTGTCCCGACCTGTAATATGTGTACCAGGTATTGAAATATCTTCAGCCGTACGGAAGTTATGTGAGAACATACATTTCCCATTGATTTGCATGGGTCTTTAACCCCTTAAGGACTGAGCCCTTTTTCACCTTAAGGACTCAGCCATTTTTTGCAATTCTGACCACTGTCACTTTAAACATTTATAACTCTGGAATGCTTTTAGTTATCAATCTGATTCCGAGATCGTTTTTTTGGGACATATTCTACTTTAACTTAGTGGTAAAATTTTGTGGTAACTTGCATCCTTTCTTGGTGAAAAATCCCAAAATTTGATGAAAAATTTGAAAATTTTGCATTTTTCTAACTTTGAAGCTCTCTGCTTGTAAGGAAAATGGATATTCAAAATAAAAAATTTTTTATTCACATATACAATATGTCTACTTTATGTTTACATCATAAAATTGATGAGTTTTTACTTTTGGAAGACACCAGAGGGCTTCAAAGTTCCGCAGCAATTTTCCAATTTTTCACAAAATTTTGAAACTCGCTTTTTTTCAGGGACCAGTTCAGGTTTGAAGTGGATTTGAACGGTCTTCATATTAGAAATACCTCATAAAAGACCCCATTATAAAAACTGCACCCCCCAAAGTATTCAAAATGACATTCAGTCAGCGTTTTAACCCTTTAGGTGTTTCACAGGAATAGCAGCAAAGTGAAGGAGAAAATTCACAATCTTCATTTTTTACACTCGCATGTTTTTGTAGACCCAATTTTTGAATTTTTGCAAGGGGTAAAAAGGAGAAAATTTTTACTTGTATTTGAAACCCAATTTCTCTCGAGTAAGCACATACCTCATATGTCTATGTTAATTGTTCGGCGGGCGCAGTAGAGGGCTCAGAAGGGAAGGAGCGACAAATGGTTTTTGGGGGGCATGTCACATTTAGGAAGCCCCTATGGTGCCAGAACAGCAAAAAAAACACATGGCATACCATTTTGGAAACTAGACCCCTCAGGGTACATAACAAGGGGTAAAGTAAACCTTAATACCCCACAGGTGATTCACAACTTTTGCATACGTAAAAAAAAAAAAAAAAAATCCCTAAAATGCTTGGTTTCCCAAAAGTTTTACATTTTTAAAAAGGGTAATAGCAGAAAATACCCCCCAAAATTTGAAGCCCAATTTCTCCCAATTCAGAAAACACCCCATATGGGGGTGAAAAGTGCTCTGCTGGCGCACTACAGGTCTCAGAAGAGAAGGAGTCACATTTGGCTTTTTTGAAGGAAATTTTGCTCTGGGGGCATGCCGCATTTAGGAAGCCCCTATGGTGCCAGGACAGCAAAAAAAAACACATGGCATACCATTTTGGAAACTAGACCCCTTGGGGAACGTAACAAGGGGTAAAGTGAACCTTAATACCCCACAGGGGTTTCACAACTTTTGCATATGTAAAAAAAAAAAAATTTACCTAAAATGCTTGGTTTCCCAAAAAAATTTACATTTTTACAAAGGGTTAAAGCAGAAAATACCCCCCAAAATTTGAAGCCCAATTTCTCCCGATTCAGAAAACGCCCCATATGGGGGTGAAAAGTGCTCTGCTGGCGCACTACAGGTCTCAGAAGAGAAGGAGTCACATTTGGCTTTTTGAAAGCAAATTTTGCTCTGGGGGCATGCCGCATTTAGGAAGCCCCTATGGTGCCAGGACAGCAAAAAAAAAACACATGGCATACTATTTTGGAAACTAGACCCCTCGGGGAACGTAACAAAGGGTTAAGTGAACTTTAATACCCCACAGGTGTTTCACGACTTTTGCATATGTAAAAAAAATAATTATTTTTTTACCTAAAATGCCTCTTTTCCCAAAAATTTTACATTTTAAAAAATGGTAAAAGCAGAAAATACCCCCCAAAATTTGTAACACAATTTCTCCCGAGTACGGCGATACCCCATATGTGACCCTAAACTGTTGCCTTGAAATACGACAGGGCTCCAAAGTGAGAGCGCCATGCGCATTTGAGGCCTAAATTAGGGACTTACATAGGGGTGGATATAGGGGTATTCTACGCCAGTGATTCCCAAACAGGGTGCCTCCAGCTGTTTTAAAACTCCCAGCATGCCTGGACAGTCAGTGGCTATCTGGCAATACTGGGAGTAGTTGTTTTGCAACAGCTGGAGGCTCCGTTTTGGAAACAGTGGCGTACCAGACGTTTTTCATTTTTATTGGGGAGGGGGGCTGTGTAGGGGTATGTGTATACGTAGTGTTTTTTACTTTTTATTTTATTTTGTGTTAGTGTAGTGTAGTGTTTTTAGGGTACAGTCACACAGGCGGGGGTTCACAGTAGTTTCACGCTGGCAGTTTGAGCCGCAGCTCAAACTTGCAGCCGGATACTTACTGTAATCCTCCGCCCATGTGAGTGTACCCTGTACGTTCACATTGGGGGGGGGAACATCCAGCTGTTGCAAAACTACAACTCCCAGCATGTACGGTCTATCAGTGCATGCTGGGAGTTGTAGTTTTGCAACCGCTGGAGGCTCCGTTTTGGAAACAGTGGCGTACCAGACGTTTTTCATTTTTATTGGGGAGGGGAGGGGGGCTGTGTAGGGGTATGTGTATACGTAGTGTTTTTTACTTTTTATTGTGTGTTAGTGTAGTGTTTTCAGGGTACAGTCGCACGGGCGGGGGGTTCACAGTAGTTTCTCGCTGGCAGTTTGAGCTGCGACAGAAAATTTGCTGCAGCTCAAACTTACAGCCGGATACTTACTGTAATCCTCCGCCCATGTGAGTGTACCCTGTACGTTCACATTGGGGGGGGGGGGGGGGAAACATCCAGCTGTTGCAAAACTACAACTCCCAGCATGTACGGTCTATCAGTGCATGCTGGGAGTTGTAGTTTTGCAACAGCTGGAGGCACACTGGTTGTGAAACACAGAGTTTGGTAACAAACTCAGTGTTTTGCAACCAGTGTTCCTTTAGCTGTTGCAAAAGCTACAACCCCCAGCATGTACGGACAGCGGAAGGGCATGCTGGGTCTTGTAGTTATGCAACAGCTGGAGGCATACTACTTTGGCTGGGGATGCTGGGGACTGTAGTTATGCAACAGCTGGAGACACACTGGTTTGCTACATAACTCAGTGTGCCTTCAGCTGTTGCAAAACTACAACTCCCAGCAGTCACCGACAGCCAACGGGCATGCTGGGAGTTGTAGTTATGCAACCAGCAGATGCACTACTACAACTCCCAGCATGCACTTTAGCTGTTGGTGCAAGCTGGGAGTTGTAGTTACACAACAGCTGAAGGTACACTTTTCCATAGAAAAAATGTGCCTCCAGCTGTTGCAAAACTACAAGTCCCAGCATGCCCATAAGGGCATGCTGGGAGTTGTGGTGGTCTGCCTCCTGCTGTTGCATAACTACAGCTCCCAGCATGCCCTTTTTGCATGCTGGGAGCTGTTGCTAAGCAACAGCAGGAGGCTGTCACTCACCTCCAACGATCCTCGCCGCACAGGTCAGTCCCTCGTCGTCTCCGCCGCGGCCGTCGCTCCTGGGGCCCCGATCCCAACATTGACGCCGGGGATCGGGGTCCCCAGCACCTGGGGTGCACGTCCCGCACCCGCTCACGTCCTCCGGAAGAGGGGCGGAGCGGGTTGCGGGAGTGACACCCGCAGCAGGCGCCCTGATTGGTCGGCCGGTAATCCGGCCGACGAATCAGGGCGATCGTGAGGTGGCACCAGTGCCACCTCACCCCTGCTGGCTCTGGCTGTTCGGGGCCGTCGGAGACCCGGATTGACCCGGAATTGACCCGAAATTTGCCGCAGATCGCTGGACTGAATTGTCCAGCGATCTGTGGCCATCGCCGACATGGGGGGGCATAATGACCCCCCTGGGCGATATGCCCCGATGCCTGCTGAACGATTTCAGCAGGCATCGGGCACCGGCTCCCCTCCGGCTAGCGGCGGGGGGCCGGGATTTGACAGGACGTACTCAAATGTCCTGAGTCCTTAAGGGGTTAAACAAAAAATTTGACCCTCACAAATAGGGGTTGTTAAGAGTTAAATTAACTATCCTGTATTTTAAGTGGACATATAAGTAACATGTGACCAAGTATTACTGAAATATCTCCAGCCATTTGGAAGTTATGCAGTATTTCCCATAGACTTGTATGGGACTTTAAACAAAAACCCCACCCCTGGCAAATGGGGGTGAGTAAGGGTTAAATCACCTATCCTATGTTTGTTGTTGACATATAAGTAACATGTGTGCCAAGTTTCATGTTAATATCTTCAGCCGTTTGGACGTGATGCTGAAATATACACACATACATACATACATACACACACACATATATACATACACACACGCACATTGAGTTTTATTTATAGATAAATCATACTGATTATAATCAGGGTTGTCTGAAATGTGGTAATTGAAGGGGTACTCCGGTGGAAAACATTTGTTTTTTTAAATCAACTGGTGCCAGAAAGTTAAACAGATTTGTAAATGACTTCTATTAAAAAAATCTTTACCCTTCCAGTACTTTTTAGCAGCTGTATGCTACAGAGGAAATTCTATTCTTTTTTAATTTCTTTTTTGTCTTGTCCACACTGCTCTCTGCTGACACCTCTGTCCGTGTCAGGAACTGTCCAGAGCAGCATAGGTTTGCAATGGGGATTTTCTCCTTCTCTGGACAGTTCCTGACACGGGCATCAGGTGTCAGTAGAGAGCACTGTGGACAAGACAAAAAAACAATTTAAAAAAGAAAAGAATTTCCTCTGTAGCATACAGCTGCTAAAAAGTACTGGAAGGGTAAATATTTTTTTAAATATCATTTACAAATCTGTTTAACTTTCTGGCACCAGTTGATTTAAAATATATTGTTTTCTACCACAGTACCCCTTTGAACTGTCTTTACACATTAGATGATTAGATAAATGTTTCCAAGGTATGGCCAACCATCCTTATGTGTATGGAGGCCTTCTGACTTCCCTCGTAGTTGCAGATAGTGGAGGAGATAAGGAATGGTCAGTTGGTCGTTACCATCGAAGATGTCTAACATGTACACTCGGCTGAGCTGAGCATGCACGTGTACGGTGGGATCAGAAGACATAGCTGTTGTCAAAAGCCCACTTAGCCATAAGCCGTCTGATAGTGTGTGGCCAGTTTCTCATATGTGTAACATGTGTGGGTACTCTAAACATTTATTTATTTTAGGAATACAGACAGGACTTCTAATGCGTCAACTTGTTTTAGGTGGGTAACGCTCTTAGTCATGGGCATGACTCCTAACACTGACGCATTTCAGGAGTCAAGGCAATGACTTAGGGCAACACTAACCCAAAACAAGTTAGCGTTATGTGTGTGTGTGAACTTCTATCTGTATTCCTAAAATAAAGAACCAAAGTTTTACCTGCATCAGGGAGATGCTTTCTTCTTGTGTGGATACAGCAAAGAAAGCCCCCGGAAAGTACAGAATGGGAGAGGAGGGGGCACATGACAGGGGGTGTAGGTAGCGGACTTAGGATATTGGTAAGGTGAGCTAGGCTGGGGGGGATGAGGGGTTAAGGTGGGTGGAGCTAGGCAGGCAAGGGACTAGGGGTTGCAGGAACAGGAAGGGGAGGAGTCATTCCAGGGAGAGAAGCCGTGTCCCGCCCGCCCGCCCCTTTTGAGCTGGTACCGATGGTTGGGAGGGTTTTGGTTTTTCGTACGGAGACTGGGTTTTTGTTCTGTTACGGCGGTGTGAGCTGGAAGGGGATTTGGAGGTATGCTGGAAGGATGGTGGAGGCCCTGGTCCTAATGGCCGGGGGGAGCTGGGTTGGGAGCCAGCTAATCATGGGGGTCCCTAGCGGAACGGACAGAGTGGGTCTCCGAAGGTGGTGCCCTTGGGTCAGGTGATGGTCGACCAAGGGCAAAGTAGGAGACAGTGCTTGGACGAGAAGCTGCCTTCAGGTCCCCTTCCAGAATGGGGAGGGTTAAATATTTTTGGTTGGGAGGTTATGTTAACCCTGGATCAGGTGTTGGAAATTCTATTTATTTGTTGTTTATTTGTTATTTAAGTTGTTGTTGTGTATTAACCCCTTAAGGACGCAGGACGTAAATGTACGTCCTGGTGAGGTGGTACTTAACGCACCAGGACGTACATTTACGTCCTAAGCATAACCGCGGGCATCGGAGCGATGCCCGTGTCATGCGCGGCTGATCCCGGCTGCTGATCGCAGCCAGGGACCCGCCGGCAATGGCCGACGCCCGCGATCTCGCGGGCGTCTGCCATTAACCCCTCAGGTGCCGGGATCAATACAGATCCCGGCATCTGCGGCAGTTCGCGATTAAAATGAACGATCAGATCGCCCGCAGCGCTGCTGCGGGGATCCGATCATTCATAACGCCGCACGGAGGTCCCCTCTCCTTCCTCCGTGCGGCTCCCGGCGTCTCCTGCTCTGGTCTGAGATCGAGCAGACCAGAGCAGAAGATAGCCGAAAACACTGATCCGTTCTATGTCCTATACATAGAACAGATCAGTATTAGCAATCATGGTATTGCTATGAATAGTCCCCTATGGGGACTATTCAAGTGTAAAAAAAAATGTAAAAAAATGTAAAAGTAAAAGTAAAAAAAAAGTGAAAAATCCCCTCCCCCAATAAAAAAGTAAAACGTCCGTTTTTTCCTATTTTACCCCCAAAAAGCGTAAAAAACATTTTTTATAGACATATTTGGTATCGCCGCGTGCGTAAATGTCCGAACTATTAAAATAAAATGTTAATGATCCCGTACGGTGAACGGCGTGAACGAAAAAAAATTTAAAAAGTACAAAATTCCTACTTTTTTAATACATTTTATTAAAAAAAAAAAATATAAAAAATGTATTAAAAGTTTTTTATATGCAAATGTGGTATCAAAAAAAAGTAAAGATCATGGCGCAAAAAATGAGCCCCCATACCGCCGCTTATACGGAAAAATAAAAAAGTTATAGGTCATCAAAATAAAGGGATTATAAACGTACTAATTTGGTTAAAAAGTTTGTGATTTTTTTTAAGTGCAACAATAATATAAAAGTACGTAATAATGGGTATTATTTTAATTGTATTGACCCTCAGAATAAAGAACACATGTCATTTTTACCAGAAATTGTACGGCGTGAAAACAAAACCTTCCAAAATTAGCAAAATTGCGTTTTTCGTTTTAATTTCCCCACAAAAATAGTGTTTTTTGGTTGCGCCATACATTTTATGATATAATGAGTGATGTCATTACAAAGGACAACTGGTCGCGCAAAAAACAAGCCCTCATACTAGTCTGTGGATGAAAATATAAAAGAGTTATGATTTTTAGAAGGCGAGGAGGAAAAAATGAAAACGTAAAAATTAAATTGTCTGAGTCCTTAAGGCCAAAATGGGCTGAGTCCTTAAGGGGTTAAAGAGTAAAATGGTATATAATTGTTATTTTGTTAATAAAACGGTTGGTCCGCTGTGGCCTTTGCCCCATACGACGAGTCTGTGGTTATATATGGGGATAGTGGTAAGTAAAAGGGGGTAGTCAAGGTGCAAGAGTAGCGTAACTCTACTCTCCCCTAGTCAAGGGTCCACTGCTGTGTGAATAACCAATTGTGATCTCTACTCACTATTTCTGTAGGCACATTAGGTCTGGCACCCCATTGGCAGCGGTGCCCCCTGTTGTCAGTGTGTGTCCATGCTATGGGGATCTAAGTGCAATTCAGAAGAACCATGTGTGGTCCATGGGGGGTATTTATACATTTTGCCTGTTGACAGTTTCTTTTTAGCCTTTTTTTTTTTTCACTTTGGTTTTTGTGGACGTGCACCAAATTTATCATTTGGTGCACATTGTTAGTAATTTTAGCTCAAATGTTGAAATCAGCCTTTTGCCCTGTAGAGCGTATTTTACCCTGTAGAGCAGCCATTTCGGAGTCCCTCCTGCAGTATATCAGCAAGTGACGTGAGTTATTTTCTTTTGTGGGGTTTATAGCCACCATGTGACATGGATTTTATTATTATAATTTTTTTGGTTACTTTTAGTACTTACCTTTCCTGAACCTGTGTGGCCATGTCCAAAGTTGGCTCATCGGAGGGTGAAAGTCCCTCTGAGACAACTATGTCGCAGGATAGTATTGCGCAGCCCCGGAGGTGTCGCTGCTTTCACAAATTTTTTTTTTTTTTTGTATTTTGACGCCTTTACATTTTCTGACATTGCTATGTGTGTTTTCCATGTACAAAATTTCTTGGCGGTGAATTGCGCCGAAAAAAAACCTAAAGACGCAAAATTGCACCAAAGATCTATTGGCGCAAATGATGAATTACTGACCAAAGTAAAAAATCACACACAGGACCGTGTGATTATGAGAAAGTTTAAAAAATGGACAGTGGAGAAAATGCGCCAAACTTTGGCACAAAAAAACAATGCGCTAAAGAATTGCGCCAAAGTTACGGAAAAAAAGTCACATAAATCCGTGTCCGGCCATGCTGGGAGTTGTAGTTTTGCATCAGCTGGAGGTCCACAGTTTAGAGACTGCTGGTGTAGACTTTACAATAAATATCTGATAAGGAGGGAACAAGCCAAGTATAAGTCTATGATCACACGGCGTAATTTCCGTGCAAAAATTCTTCTTGAAAATTCTGCTAAATTCCCTGTACACTAACTTCAATGGGGATTCCACTTTCCGATTAACACAGTGAAATTTCTCTGGCTGACATTCCGCCATGGAATTGTCACATTCCGGATTCCGCTAAATTAAGGACTTTTTTTTATTTTTATTGTGTGGCATTCCATTCAGAGCCCCATTAAAGTTATGGGGACTCTGTGTTTATAAACACAGAAAATCCACAAAAATCTGCTGAAATTCCGCTGTGTGAACATAGCCTAAGAAGGGAGCTGGTTCCTATGAAAAACCCTTTATTGATGCATTTATTAAAGGGGTATTCCAGGCCAAAACTTTTCTTTTATATATCAACTGGCTCCGGAAAGTTAAACAGATTTGTAAATTACTTCTATTAAAAAATCTTAATCCTTCCAATAGTTATCAGCTTCTGAAGTTGAGTTGTTGTTTTCTGTTTAACTGCTCTCTGATGACTCACGTCCTGATGACTCAGCTCCTATGGGGATGTTCTCCCATCATGCACAGCTCCCGGGACGTGACATCATCATTGAGCAGTTAGACAGAAAACTTCAGAAGCTAATAACTATTGAAAGGATTAAGATTTTTTAATAGAAGTAATTTACAAATCTGTTTAACTTTCCGTAGCCAGTTGATATATATAAAAAAAAGGTTTTGCCTGGAATACCCCTTTAAGTCCAATAAGATTTTTCACGCTCCTCTCTTTCGCACGTCGTTCAGGTGGATCTCTTTCTTTTGTAAATATTCGATTGTTCTACATTTTGTAAACCTAAATAAACAAAGGAAGTAAAAAATGCAAATACAAGGGCCCATTGCAAACGGACTTCGCCCATCCTGATTGAAACAAAGGTTCACAAGAAGTAACAGTCCATTCCTGGCATTAGTTTTGCCTGGGCAATTTTAATTTCTCTTAGTGAATTTGGCTCATGTTACTTTTCCTCTATTGCTTTGAATTTAAAGCAAGCATTTTTTTTGCATTTTTTTTAAATTTGTTAATTATGCATACACATCCCCCTCCCCAACAAATCAATTAGGCACACCTATGCACAAATTCCCCTTTTAGGGTATGTTCACACAGAGGAATGTACGTGCAGAATTCTGTCTCAATATTCTCCACGGACATTCCGCTGCAGCAGAATCCCATTGTTGTCAATAAGATTCTGCTGCACTCTTCACAGGAAATCCCAATTCCGGCGTCCACAAAAAGAAAAGACTTGTCTATTTTATTTTTTGCTGATTTTGCCCGGAAATGCATTGACGTCTATGAGACGGTGCATTCCTGAGCGGTTCTAGTGCAGCCAGATTATTCTAACTTACAGAATGTCCACGTGTTTTACGGGCAGACATTCAGCACATTTTAAGCAGTGTAAACGTGGCCTTATGTTTTCACACCACCAAAAAAATGTCCTGTTATTTTACACTCCTTAGATGCATTTAAAAAAATGAAAAAAAAAAATGTGGGTTTTAATTAAAGATGAGCAAATTTTTTTGCAAAAATTTGATTCGGCCGATTTGCTGACTTTTCCCCCAAAAATTGTTTGGTCCGAATTTATTTGCGGCAAAACAGTACTAAAAACAGCTATTTCTGGCCTACAGAGAGCTTCAATAGGGGTATAGAACACTTTGCTGTGTTCTAAGATGCATATGGAGTATGCTGGGGTAGTGAAATAATACTGTTATTCAGAATTATTCAGAATAACATGCAGATTACCGGCATCGCTTTTAGAATCACTGCCGTGGAGAGCGGCACAATGACAGAGCGTGGAGGTGGCATCAGTATGAGGACACCATATAGTGATGAATGTCACAGCGTGGAGGTGACGGCATCATGAAGAGACCATATAGTGGCTGAATGACACAGCGTGGAAGTGGCGGCAGCATGAGGAGAATGTATAGTGGCTGAATGACACAGCCTGGAGTTGGCGGCAGCATGAGGAGACAATATAGTGGCTGAATGCCCCAGCGTAGAGGTGGCAGCAGCATGAGGAGACATATAGTGGAACTTCCGCAAGATTGAAGAGGTTGAACTCCGCTTCTTATATCGGTCTCCAGCAAAATGGCCACCGGACAGAACTTCTTCATCAGCAGGGCCCGGGACCCAAAGTGACTCAGCGGTGCGTCCTCTTCTTCAGCCCCCCTGGCAACAAGGGGCGAACCTTTCAAGTTCCACTTGGGACTAGGAACTACGACTTGGCTTCCACGCTCGGGGGCAGGACGCTAGCCATGGCAGGATCCATTCACGCTCTTTTCTTCCAACAGATTAACCCTTTCAGGTATGGTGGCAGACATCTTGGGACATAACATTACTTCAGTGACAGTCTTTTCTTCACCTCCCCCTCTATTTTACAAGCGCCACGAGTAAAACACTTTTCATAAACAAAGTCCCGTACACTTTCTGATGCATCGGCATGCAATTTTCTTGTTGACAATATTGGACACAGTTCAGACTGGGGGGGAGGACTTGTGGAAGAAGGCACACAACCGTATCCTGTTTGTGACGCCAAAAGTTGTGATAATGGCGGGGTGTGTGGTGCAGGGCAGATTTTGTTGCCCTAGGGGCAGATCGTTTTAACCCCTTGTGTTCATGAAGCCAGGGCATGGTTTAGGCTTAACCACCCAAAGGTATACCGCTGGATCCTGGGCTAGGCACAGGGGCAATGATGACACCAACGCCAAGTTACAGACAATGGTAGCTTTACTGAGGGTAGACAGAAGGTACAGTCTATGCAGTACAGCTAGGGCCCAAGGAGGTGACCAGTGACACAGAGACCTCACAGGTTTGCTGGGACTTGTAGTAGACAGGAGAATTTAGTGCAGGCCACACTGGATAGACAGAAGACTTGACTTGACTGACAGGACTGTAACTTTAGCTTACTTTGCACTTGGCTTGTGGCTGCAGGACTTGACTTAAGGCCTCCAATATTCTGGACACACACACTAAGACAACATGACTGCAGTGGACCTCAGGAACAAGAGAGGGAAGCTAGCTCTACCGAGGGTTTATATGGGGGAGACTTTGGGGTCACCTTTGGAGTCAGCTGGTTACTAGTACCTCCTGGGTAACAATTACATGGTACATTTATTAAAGATACAACACGTAATATAATACGCAACATATTTACATGGGGGAAACAACTGCAGGGGGCCCTGGGGACACTGAGGGACACTGCCTGACAGGGCAGGAAAGGTACGAGGAAACACCATCCCGTACTGGGCCACCACACTATACAAACTTGCATAGAGATTCCTGTACCCACAGTCCCAGGGACATTACAGGACAAGTGATTAAGAAAGATGAATGAACATCAGTGCGGGATGATTGAACTTTAATCGCTCTTTACTATTACAATCTTGCTAATGATGAGTCTGTATATGTAGAAGGTAAGATAAATGATACCGTCAGTCATGGATAATGAAACATGGATGTTTCCAAGAACAAATCTTTACTATTGATTATTCCTTCCTGTGTCCAGGCAGCCATCACTTTCTAACTGAAATCTTCCTGTAGTTCCCCAGTTCACCCCTAGATGGCTCCATATGCTCACCTAGACATTACTAGAAGTGACTTGTAGAAATCTACTCGTCTGATGTGACATTGAGTGGAGTGACGTGTGAGCGCCACCTACTGACAATGTGTGTGGCTATAATGACCCTGCTGCAGAGATTATAATAACATCTCGCATGAAGTTACAGCTAAACTTATATAACCATACATGACCACACATGATCCTAAAACCCAGACTATGGGGGGGGGGGGGGATTTATCAAAACCTGTGTAGAGGAAAAGTTGACCAGTTGCCCATAGCAACCAATCAGATCGCTTCTTTCATTTTTAACAAGACTTCTGAAGAATAAAATAAGCAATCTAAGCATCTTCTTCTGCACAGGTTTTGAAAACACTCTATTGGTGAAGTACTCTGAGCTCTGCACTGTCACCCAGCTTTCCTAGTCTCCTGAAGAAAATATCTGGCTGGCAAAGCAACCATATTCCAGTTTTTTGGAAAAGGTTGGGTGGCATGATATGATTGGTTGCTATGGGCAACTGCTCAACTTTTTCTTAGCACATGTTTTGATGAATCTCCCCCAATATCTCTAAAATAGAAATGCCTAAATCCTGTTTGTTTTATTTTGGTTCCCATAATGCACCATTTCCAGATTTCACATGACATTACTACAAGAGAGCCAAAGCTCAGGTACACTGGGGGGGATTTATCAAAACCTGTGCAGTGGAAAAGTTGACCAGTTGCCCATAGCAACCAATCAGATCGCTTCTTTCATTTTTTGGCCTCTGGAAAATGAAAGCAGTGATCTGATTGGTTACTATGAGGCACTGGTCAACTTTTCCTCTGCACAGGTTTTAATAAATTTCCAACACTATGTCATGGCGAAAACAGCCACAGACTGCAGTGGAATTCCGGGTGGAAATTCTGTAGTGTGAACCCAGCCTAACAGTGCCCACTGGATCTATTTCATATCTATCTATCTCATATCTATCTATCTATCTATCTATCTATCTCATATCTATCTATCTCATATCTATCTATCTCATATCTATCTATCTCATATCTATCTCATATCTATCTATCTATCTCATATCTATCTATCTATCTCATATCTATCTATCTATCTATCTATCTCATATCTATCTATCTCATATCTATCTATCTCATATCTATCTATCTCATATCTATCTATCTATCTATCTCATATCTATCTATCTCATATCTATCTATCTCATATCTATCTATCTATCTATATCATGTCTATCTATCTATCTATCTATCTATCTATCTATCTATATCATATCTATCTATCTCATATCTATCTATCTCATATCTATCTATCTATCTCATATCTATCTATCTCATATCTATCTATCTCATATCTATCTATCTATCTATATCATGTCTATCTATCTATCTATCTCATATCTATCTATCTCATATCTATCTATCTCATATCTATCTATCTATCTATCTCATATCTATCTATCTCATATCTATCTATCTCATATCTATCTATCTATCTATATCATGTCTATCTATCTATCTATCTCATATCTATCTATCTCATATCTATCTATCTCATATCTATCTATCTCTCTCCTATCTATCTATCTATCTCATATATATCTATCTCATATCTATCTATCTATCTCATATCAATCTTTCTCATATCTATATATCTATCTCATATCTATCTATCTCATATCTATCTATCTCATATCTATCTATCTATCTATCTCATATCTATCTATCTCATATCTATCTATCTCATATCTATCTATCTATCTATCTCATATCTATCTCCTATCTATCTATTGTTGAGCGTGAATATTGGAAATGCAAATTTTTACCGCGATTATCGGCACTTTGCAATTTTGATATAGCGCTATATATTCGTAATGGCGAATATTTGTTTTTATTTTTTCTTCACAGTATACATCACAACAATGATGTGTACTGTGTAAAAAATAGTGAACGATTTTCACATGGAAAAAAAGAAGTGAACGAACATAGAAAATATGCGAATTTCGTAAGCATATATACACAAAATATCAATAATTCGAATATGGCCCCTGCCGCTCATCACTATTATCTATCTCTCTATCTCATATCTATCTATCTATTCATATTTATCTATCTATCTCATATCTATCTATCTCATATCTATCTCCTATCTATCTATCTATCTATCTATATCTATCTATCTATCTCATATCTATCTCATACCTATCTATCTCATATCTATCTCATATCTATCTATCTATCTATTTATCTCCTATCTATCCATCTATCTATCTATCTATCTATCTATCTATCTATCTATCTCTGTATCATATCTATCTATCCCATATCTATCTATCTATCTATCTCATATCTATCTATCTATCTACATCATATCTATCTATGTATCTCATATGTATCTATTCGTCTATCTATCTAATATCTATCTGCGTCCACTCCATTCAAATTATTATTATTTTTATTATTAATCTATCTACTTCATATCTATCTACCTACCTACCTACCTACCTCCTATCTATCTATCTACCTATCTATCTATCTGCTCTACCCATTTATCTATTATATATATATATATATATATATATATATATATACATACATACATATATCTACCTATCTATTATCTATCTCAGATATTTCTATCTATTCTACCAATGTATCTATTTTATATCCAATTATCTATCTCATATTTTTCTATCTGATTGACCTATTTATCTATTTATCATTCTACTCCTAGCATTAAGCAGGTGGTTCATATAGTCCCTAAAAATCCCTATAATATTGCAGCCTCTCATAGTCATGTAATATTCATAAATAATCTCCATACACTATTCATATCACAGGCAGAAGCTGTCATCACCACAAATGTCTTCAACGTCCCCTCATGTAATATTCATAAGATCCGTTGACTTCAACTTATGTTATAAGAAACCAAAAATGCTCAAAAACCCCACAAAGTTACAAATGACCGGCCTCATTAAATGAGCATTAGATATCCCTGGATAAGAGGCTGATTGGATTCCCGGAATGTTCTCTGGTTCTTTGATGGTATCTAATGCCAGAAGTATTATTTATATTTCTAGTGGTCACAAGTACAAATAGTAACGTTCTTCTTGTAATCTCCCTATTATCTCACTGACATTGTATTGTACAGGACAAGTATTCCATCACTAAAGTAAAGATTTATCATTGAATTAATGTAACACAGGCAGGAGAGAGAAATGGTAGGAACACAATGTACAGTACATTAATAAAATATTAGGGGGAATAGTTTATTTCCTATATGACACCAGATTATACATTTTATTATTATTATTTGGTAAAAATGTATGTACATTTTATAACACAACTATTGCACTGTACAAAAGTTATTTTTGACCATAAATTATCTATCTAGAGTATCTACCTATCTTCTATAAACAGTTTACGATTAGCATTATGCAGGTACCTTATATTATGACTAAATCAATATATCACGAAATGTTACACTGCTAAAAAATTATGTAAGACCAAAACTATCTATTTATCAAATTTTTCTATCTATCTCATATCTATCTCATATCTATCTATCTCTTATCTATCTATCTCATATCTATCTCATATCTATCTTTCTCATATCTATCTATCACATATCTATCTCATATCTATCTATCTATCTATCTCATATCTATCTATCTATCTATCACATATCTATCTCATATCTATCTATCACATATCTATCTCATATCTATCTATCTATCTATCTCATATCTATCTATCTATCTATCTATCTATCTATCACATATCTATCTCATATCTATCTATCTCATATCTATCTATCTCATATCTATCTATCTATCTATCTCATATCTATCTATCTCATATCTATCTATCTCATATCTATCTATCTCATATCTATCTATCTATCTATCTATCTATCTCATATCTATCTATCTATCTATCTCATATCTATCTATCTATCTATCTATCTACTCATATCCATCTATCTCATATCTATCTATCTCATATCTATCTATCTATCTCATATCTATCTATCTCATATCTATCTATCTCATATCTATCTATCTATCTCATATATATCTATCTATCTCATATCTATCTCTATTTATCTATCTATCTCATATCTTTCTATCTATTTATCTATCTATCTATCTAATATCTATCTATCTCATATCTTTCTATCTATTTATCTATCTATCTATCTCATATCTATCTATCTCATATCTATCTATCTATCTATCTCATATCTATCTATCTATCTCATATCTATCTATCTCATATCTATCTATTTATTTATCTTATATCTATTTATTTATTTATTTATTTATCTATCTATCTCATATCTATCTATCTATTTATCTTATATCTATTTATTTCTCTATCTATCTACCTATCTATTATAATGGACATACACATCTTTTCCACCAGTGTATCACAATCAAACAACAAAGAAAAAAAACAATAAAAAACCATAAGACTATAATTATTAATTCTCAATCAACTAATGTACATAGCAAGAACAAAACAAAAACATATTTACGGTAATATCTTCAACGAATTGTTTACCAAAAAAGAAAAGAAAACAGGAAAACTTTTTTGTTAATCTTTTTTTTTTTTTTTTTTTACTAAAACTGTTAAACAAGTCATATTATGGTTTCTAAAACTGACAAAACATTGAAACATGGGCATATGATACATGAACCAAGCAAAACTACATACAACTAATATATATTTTTTTATTATTAATAATAATAATAATAATAATAATAATTTTAATTATCATTTAACATCATTTAAGATATAACTGTAATGGAAAAATTATTATTATTATTATTATTATTATTATTATTATATATACACATAATTATATCACCTTAATAAACTCCTGTTTTAGAGACAACTTATTATGATCATGATTTGCTGTGGTTATTTTTTTCCGATTATTTGTTATTATTACTCCTAGTTGTATTAAATTATTACAATTACTATTATAATTGTATTATACTTTAATAGTTACAGTTTTTATTAATCATTCCTAAAAGATTAGCTGCAAAATTAAATACCGGTTTAACAGATAAGAATATTTTACAATCTAATGAACGTAAATAAAGGTAATAAAACTTTTTGGGGAGATTCTCATCCATCATTTCGGTGAACTTGCCTTTTTGAGTCTGATTGTTGTTTTTTTTTTTTCTTTTATGAAATTTCCCAAATTACATCCAAGTCAGCAAAAAAGAAATCTTGAATTGCAGTTGCAGACAGATCAGTAGAACAATGAATGGGGGGGAAGAAAAAAGACAGATTGTTCTCCGTGGTGCCTCTTCGGTGATCAGTCCTTCACTTTGCACACCCCTGTCTTTCAACTGAGGCATCCAACTGGCTGTTGAGAAAAGACTAACATGTGAAAGCACACCCATCACTGGCCCCAGGCGGGGAGGATCACTACTCTGCGGAGAGGTATAAAGACAGCACTCCAAATCCATTAGGCACCTGTTGCCAGAAGCACCTTAATGTGTGAAGGTGCTGAAGAAGAGTATGAACTCAATTCATCTCGCAGCCCATCAGAGATCTACAAACCTTCATCAGACTCATCCGAAAAGTGCCCAGGAAGCCACAGAGATGGCGGTGTACTGTGACAACTTCAGTATGTACCACCAGCAGAACTTACATTCATCTCAAAGAGCAGCCAACTATGGAATTGGAGACTATCCACCTTCCACTAACCCTTACTTATGGCTTGGTGGGCCCGGAGTCAACAATACGCCCAGTTACCTTCATGGAAATAACCCAAACTCCTATATGCCACCTTCTTATGGATCTCAGAGACAGTTTCTGCCAAATTCGTCAGGTTTCAGTGGGACAGATCTTGGCTGGTTGTCCATAGCTTCTCAGGAGGAACTTTTGAAGCTGGTGAGGCCTCCATATTCTTACTCAGCTCTCATTGCCATGGCCATACAAAACACTCCGGAGAAGAAGCTAACCCTGAGCCAGATATACCAGTACGTGGCGGACAACTTTCCCTTCTATAAGAAGAGTAAAGCAGGATGGCAAAATTCTATCCGGCACAATTTATCCTTGAACGACTGCTTCAAGAAAGTGCCAAGAGATGAGGATGACCCAGGTACTATCCTACTTAAAACCATTGAAATCATTCTTTATTGTTATTATGATTTTTTTCTATTTTCCATCAACTTTTCTTTTTGTATTGTATTTTTTATTTTTATGTCGTAATTTCCAAAAAAAAAAGAACAAAAAAATCATGTCAAATAACGAATGCTTTTAACCCTTGTGCCTTCCAATCTGTATAATTCTACTGATGAAGTTCTTACCCTCAAATAGCCCGGGTGTAACGAAGCATAACAAATTGTATGTCAGAAGAAATTTGTAAAAAGTAGTCTAAGAGGTAATGGATCCAGGAAATGTTATAAAAAGGGATAAATGACAAGTTGAAACATTTAAGTAATTGAAAGCATATTTTTTATTATAAGTAGCAAAGAGAAAAAAAAAACATAAAGAGTGCGTGAACTTTCAGAATGATCGGAAATAGAATTCTTCTGACTCAAAAAAAGGGTTAAAAATAGAATGTACTACTTGGAATTTTTTAATGTTAACATTTGTGGGCACTTTGTTAGATTTAGTTTTTTTCTGTTTTGTCTTTTTGAGTGTTTAGTTTCTGTTTAGTTTTTACTATTTTACATACTTATTTATCATCAAAAAGTTTGCTACGCTATTGTTTTTTTTTTTTTTTTTTTTTATAGTTCTATTTTATTTACATTGTATTTCTTTCTCAATGTTTAGGCAAGGGCAATTACTGGACCCTGGATCCCAACTGTGAGAAGATGTTTGACAATGGAAACTTTCGCCGGAAAAGAAAGCGCAGAACAGAACCCAACAACACTGACGCTGTCACAGCTAAAGGTGAAGAAGGTCGCACGGCCCTAGGGAGGAAAGGGGGTGATAGCCCATCTATGATGACCCCTTCATCCCCAGAGATGGAAGCCTCCTCAGATGATCGGAAGAGCACATCTCCCCCCGGAATCACCTCTACCCCTTGTTTGAATAACTTTTTTAGCAGTATGACCTCCTCCTTGGACTCCAGCTCAGTGAACAGACAGATGTCTCTGGGGCTGGTCAATGAACTCTCTCAGAGGAACATCACTGGATTAAGCAGTTTCACCTCAGGCCCTGCGGTAGAACCATCTGCAGACCTGCAGGACAGTTTGCACCTAAACAGAGGCCCCTACTACAACTCTTTCAGCGGCTCCAATCAAAACAGCCAATTCAACAGCCATTTTTATAACAATTTCAGCGTCAACAGCCTCATCTACTCCAGGGAAGGCAGCGAAGTGTAATCCCGGGACATATATTATGGCGGCCGCTGTTGGCAGATACTCTTTTTTTTTTTTTTTGTCAATTGCGCAAACTTTTTAAGAAATGCGAAACACAGACTTAAAAATGAACAGGACATCTTCATAATGTGACACAATTCGTAGTCGCAATAGACCGCTGCTGTTTTTCCTTTTTTTAATCTGTAGAAGTTTATTCTAAAGTGCTAACCACAAATGACAGCACACAGATAACTACCGTGTAAATAGTTGTGTAGACATCACACAGTGTATAAATCTGAACGGGGGGGGGGGGGGGAGGGGAGGGGCGCATATTTTTTACTGCTTTTATTTATAACAAGTTTCATATTTTTATATATTACCCAAGAGACTGTTTGTATGAGTTTTGCAATAAATCATGTAACAAAATTATGGTTTGAATGGATCTTGTTTATCTATTTATGTATCTATTTATCTATAACATACCTTCTACAGTATCTATCTATCTATTTATAATATCTATTGTACATAATCTATCTCTATATGTATCTTATATCTATGTATTTATCTATATCATATTTATCTATCTATCTTATATCTATCTAACTTCTATCTATCTTACTATCTATCTATCATATCTATCTATCTCATATCTATCTATCTATGTAAATCTTATGTCATATCTATCTCATATCTATATCTATTTATCTATCTCATATCTGTCTATCTCCTATCTATCTATCTATCTCCTATATATCTATCTATCTATCTCATATCTATCTATTTATATATCTATTTATCTATAACATACTATCTTCAGTATCTATCTATCTAACTATCTATTTATAATATCTATTGTATATAATCTATTTCTATATGTATCTTATATCTATGTATTTATCTATCTCACATTTATCTATCTATCTTATATCTATCTAACTTCTATCTATCTTGCTATCTCTCATATCTATCTATCTCATATTTATCTATCTCATATCTATCTCTCTATGTTAATCTTATGTCATATCTATCTCATATCTATATCCATTTATCTATCTATCTCATATCTATCTATATTTATCTATCTATCTCATATCTATCTATCTATCTCATATCTATCTATCTCATATCTATCTAACTATCTCATATCTATCTCCTATCTATCTATCTATCTATCTATCTCATATCTATCTCATATCTATCTAATACCTATCTATCTCATATCTATCTATCTCATATCTATCTATCTCATATCTATCTATCTATCTATCTATCTCCTATCTAACTATCTATCTATCTATCTCATATCTATCTATCTCATATCTATCTATCTATCTATCTCCTATCTATCTATCTATCTATCTATCTATCTATCTATCTATCTCATATCTATCTCATATCTATCTAATATCTATCTATATCATATCTATCTATCCCATATCTATCTATCTATCTCCTATCTAACTATCTATCTATCTCATATCTATCTATCTATCTATCTAAAAAAAAAAAAAAATGGAAATATCCGCAGCACACTGAGTAGTAAAATCCCAAAAAGTTTTATTCCATCCCAGTGAGGGTGTCCAGAACAACGTTTCAACCAGCTCCCTGGTCTTTTTCAAGCTCCAAGCTTGAAAAAGACCAGGGAGCTGGTTGAAACGTTGTTCTGGACACCCTCACTGGGATGGAATAAAACTTTTATGGATTTTACTACTCAGTGTGCTGCGGATATTTCCATTTTTTGCTTACATATGGATCCCTGACCCGGGTCTGGACTCTGCGTGCACCGATTCTTGTTTGCCTAGGGTGCTGCTCTCCTTCTATCTATCTATCTATCTATCTCACACCTATCCATATCATATCCATCTAAATAGAGATTATACATTTTGTACACTTTTTTTCCATAGACATGAATCTATCTATAAGTCTATTGCTGCTATGAACATTTACCTGATCCCATTGCACCAAATAATATACACCAAGAGCGCCCGTCTATAATTTTTATTAGCGATCTAGTGTTATGTCCATTAATTTATAAAGTTAGGTTACGCTCACACTGCATTTTGGTTTCACTTTCACTTTCTGTTGCAGTTTGTTTATACTTTGCTGTATGGAAAATGTGGTCACCTATGCTATTTTGTACACACAACAAAAAAGTATACGCTTTATTTTCTTATAATGTAAGTCAATGGGAAACAGATTACCCTGTGCTGTATACAGCACTATCCATTTTTAGCGTCCATTAACCGACACGTTTTCTTCCTATAAAACGCATAGCAATAACGCCATGTGAACGCAAATGGAACATTAGAAGATACCTAAAACATTAACTATTCCCCCAAAAAACAGTGATATAACATTGCAGGGCTCCTTGGGTTGGAGGTCTCCTTTATCTAGTATTTTCTCACTATTCGTTCTGTAATGATAACAAATATTTATGACTAAATATTCAGTGATTATTCTTTTATATTTGAATATTATGAATCTATCAGAAGCTTTATGATTGATATTATGATTAATATTATTGATTTTACTATAATTATTGTTATTTTTATTGTAAATATGTGTATGTGTTGATTCATGCATGTACATTGTCGCAGTTCATTTCATTCGGATTAGCTCAATAGAGACAAATGTAACGCAAACGGGACACATTGCTGAATTAGATTACATAAGGATTAGGATTTATTTCTAATCCCGGACCACCCTATTAACGGGCTAAACTATGGGAAAAATATATATTGTAGTTACTGCAGATCCAGAATTCATCTTACCGAGCTTCATCATATGGCATACTGCTAGGATACGCTGTAATGTTATGATCTATAGATAGGTGTTTCTCAATCGGTGTGCCTTCAGCTGTTGCAAAACCACAACTCCCAGCATGCTCAGACAGCCTTTGGCTGTCCGGATATGTTGGGAGTTACAGTTTTGCACTGTAATCTTATTATCTATGGTAATGTTTCGCAACGAGGGTGCCTACAGCTGTTGCAAAACTACAAGTCCCAGCATGCCCGGACAGCCGGAGGCTGTCCGGGCATGCCGGGAGTTGTAGTTTTATAACAGCTGAAGGCACATTGATCAGCATGCTGGGAGTTGTAGTTTTGTAACAGCTGAAGGCACATTGATCAGCATGCCGGGAGTTGTAGTTTTGTAACAGCTGAAGGCACATTGATCAGCATGCCGGGAGTTGTAGTTTTGTAACAGCTGAAGGCACATTGATCAGCATGCCGGGAGTTGTAGTTTTGTTACAGCTGAAGGCACATTGATCAGCATGCCGGAAGTTGTAGTTTTGTAACAGCTGAAGGCACATTGATCAGCATGACGGGAGTTGTAGTTTTGTAACAGCTGGATGCACATTGATCAGCATGCTGGGAGTTGTAGTTTTGTAACAGCTGAAGGCACATTGATCAGCATGCCGGGAGTTGTAGTTTTGTAACAGCTGAAGGCACATTGATCAGCATGCCGGGAGTTGTAGTTTTGTAACAGCTGAAGGCACATTGATCAGCATGCTGGGAGTTGTAGTTTTGCACTGTAATTTTATCTTTTAGGCCCCTTTCACACTAGCAAATTACTCCGTTTAGCAAGTTCCGTCGCTAGTTCGGTCCTAAAATCAGCTGTCACCGGCAGTAACCAAATCCTATACATCCGTTAGAAAATCCCATTATAGTCTATGGGATTTTTCTAATATCCGTTTTAATCCATTATAGTCCGTTATTGATAACGGACATTATTTTGTGACGGAAGATAGTACGGAAGAAACTATTTTCTTCTGTACTATCTTCCATCAGAAAATGATGTCCGTTATCAATAAGGAACTATAATGGATTAAAACGGATATTAGAAAAATCCCATAGACTATAATGGATACATTTTCTAACGGACGTATAGGATTTGGTTACTGCCTGTGACAGCTGATTTTAGGACAGAACTAGCTAAACTCAGTAATTTGCTAGTGTGAAACGAGCCTTATACAGTGGTCCCTCAACATACGATGGTAATCCGTTCCAAGCGGACCATCGTTTGTTGAAACCATCGCATGTTGAGGGATCCGTGCAATGTAGAGTATTGGACAGTGGTCTACAACCTGCGGACCTCCAGATGTTGCAAAACTACAACACCCAGCATGCTGTGTGTTGTAGTTTTGCAACATCTGGAGGTCCGCAGGTTGTAGACCACTGTTAGAGGAAGTTGTACTCACGTGTCCCCGCCGCTCCGGACCGTCACCGCTGCCCGGGATGTCGCCGTCCATCGCTGTCGCCCGTCCCCGACGCTCCGGCAAGGTCTCTGCTTCCCCGGCATCCGCGCTCTCCGTCGCCGCCATCACGTCGCTACGCACGCCGCTCCTATTGGATGACGGGACGGCGTGCGCAGCGACGTGATGATGTCGATGGAGAGCGCCGACAATGAAGAGGATCCCGAGGAGGACGCGCCGGAGCCCAGAGGACAGGTAAGTGATCGTCAGCACAGGGCACGGGGCACCGTAAATGACTATCCGGTGGTAGCTGAAGCAGTCTGTGCTGCCGGATAGCCGTTTATGCGATGGCCCTGACATAAAAAAGCATTCAACATGTCATGGACTCTGAGAGGCCATCGCATGCTGAAATTATCGTATGTCGGGGCCATCGTAGGTCGAGGGGTCACTGTACTCTGTAGCAGTGTTTCCCAACCAGGGTGCCTCCAACTGTTGTAAAACTACAAAACTTGCAAAACTGCAACTCCCAGCATGCCAGGGCAATCTTTTGGCTGTCCGGGTATGCTGGGAGATGTAGTTTTGCAACAGCTGGATCGCTCTGGTTGAGAAACACTGACTTATGGGGTCTGTACTGGCTCCCTGATGAGTTTGTGGTGGGCTTAAGCTTATGCACAGAAGCCAGTCTGAAGAAGCCGAGCTACAGAACAGATCAAGGTGGGGGAAAAAAATGTGATTAATGAGACGGGATGTGGATTTGAGACTTCAATACAGCTAAGCTTGTATAGGCATGGGCCACTGTCGTTTTTTAAATGACTTGCATTTCACATGATTTATCTGGTTTCCTGGTTTCGGACACAGATTATGTGACATTCTTTGCTTCTTTTAATCTACTCTCTTAATGTGACAAATAAATAATGTAAATGATAATAATATTAATAATAATAAAAATAAATCTATTATTATTATTATTATTAGTGATGATAATAATAATTTATATTAATATAATGTATATTAATAATAATTAATAATTATAATAAAACCTACAGGGGGTGGACGATCGACTGCAGTGAGTGATGGTATTATTAGGAGGGAGGGATGCTATTCCTATGGACTAATAATTTGTTTTTTGTTTTGTGTTTTTTCATTTATTGGGGTTTTTTAATCAGTGGAAAATCCATATATATATATATATATATATATATATATATATATATACAGTGATCCCCCGACCTACGATGGCCCCCAACATACGATAATTTCAACATACGATGGCCTCTTAGAGGCCATCGCATGTTGAAGGCAGCATCAATATACGATGCTTTTGTATGTCGGGCCATCGCAAAAACGGCTATCCGGCAGCGCAGACTGCTTCAGCTGGTGATAATCACTCACTTGTCCCCGACGCTGCGGACCGTCCTCTTCAGGATCCCCTGCATGGCCGCCGCTCTCCTTCGTTGTCATCACGTCGCCGCGAATCCCGTCATCCAATAGGAGCGGCGTGCACAGCGACGTGATGACGGCGATGAAGAGCGACGATCCCCGCAGCAGTGATGGTCCGGAGCGGCGGGGACAGGTGAGTGTAACTTCCTTCACTTATCATTGCACGGATCCCTCAACATACGATGGTTTCAACTAACGATGGTTGATTTGGAGCGAATTACCATCGTATGTTGAGGGATCAATGTATATGTGTTTCTATATATATATATATATATATATATATATATATATATATATATATAAAACAATGCCTGCTTGTATTGGTTTGGTTGTGGGAAAGAAGAATTATACCCGATCCTTTGTTTCCTGGGGAGATGAGCTTCCACCAGAGGTGTCTGGCAACAGCTCTTTTCCCCCAGAATACATGCGTGCTCGAAGGATTGTGGTTTGTGATGAGCGGGAGGGGCCATATTCGAATTCGAGATATTTCGCAAATATATTGACGATTATTCGACCCATGTTCGTGAAATTCACATATTCGCTATGTTCCCTCACCTTTATCCATGCGAAAATTCGCCTGAAAAATTTGCATAAAATTTGCATTAAAAAATCACATGTGAAAAAAAAAAAAAAAAACTATTCGTCATTACCAATATATAGCACTATATTCTAAATATTTGTGAATCGCGAAGTGACAATATTCGCGATAAAAATTTGCATTACGAATATTCGTGCTCAACACTAATGGGGACAAGTGATCATATAACTCACAGCTGAACAAATTTTGGCTGGCAATTAGTTTATGCCATTGTTTAGCATGATTTGGTTAATAGGCACATCTGATGGTTAACACCACATCCTCTCAGTTCCATACCCAAATTGGGTCAAAAATTTAGCTACTTTAACACAAAGTCTATTGCTGGTGGAGAATGAAGGGATAGTTTCCCAACATTGGGTAGGAGAAGCGTTAGCGGGAGATAGATAAGGTCTTCTTAGGAATGGTGTTTCCAGTGGTAGATATTTTTTAGGAGGAGTAGGAAGATTAATAGGATGTTCTTAGCTAAAGTGCTTTGAGGGATCTGTGGTGTTTGAGTGCACAGGAAAGATTAGGTGGGAGAGATTAGCGGACACTGGAGATGGAGGAGATTACGCAGTAGGCCATTATCTGCAAGATGACCTGATTCACTAACCAGGGGTGTAAGTATACGCTGGACATTCTTATACAGTATATAGTGAGATCCCCTGAATTGCTCCTAGTGACTCCCCCCCCCCCCCTTTTGACCCTAGTAGTCATATATCTATTGCTGAATATTTTAGGAGGGAATCTGAGAGACATTATCTTTCACCATGACCATCCTGTGATGCACCCCCATATTATGAACCCTTTATTTTTGACTTCTTGATGCATGGGTGGTGATAGGTAGAAGTCGTCTCTTTTTTTATATATTGTCAGCCCCATTGGTGTATAAATGGCTGCAGAACACTTTACAGACATTTTCTTATGCATTCAAACTTTTTTATCTTGACATCATTCTTCACTCAATATCCCATAAAAGCAAAGTGTAAACAGAATAATACAAATACTAAAATCGTGCATGGACATAAGTATTTATACCCTTACTCAGGACTTAGGTGAAGCCCCTTTGGCAAAGATTACAGCCTCCAGTCTTCTTGGGGATGAGGTCACAAGGTTTTTACACCTGGATTTGAGGATTTTCTGCCATTCCTCTCTGCAGAACCTCTCAAGCTCAGTCAGGTTGGATGGGGACTGTCGATGGAAGCCATTTTTAGGGTTCCATTGGGTTTAAGTCAGGGCTTTGGCTGGGCCACTCAAGAACATGAGTGGCTTCTCTCTGGCCACTCCAAGACAGCCCAGATTAGTGTAGTGCTGCAGTGATGGTGACCTTCTGGAAGTTTCTCCCATCTGCTCAAAGGATCTTTGGGGCTCAGCCAGAGCAACCATTGTGTTCTTGGTCACCTCTCTTACCAAGGCCCTTGTACGCTGATTAACTAGTTTGGTGGGGCAGCCAGCTGAACAAAGTGTCCTGGTTGTTCAATACTTCTTCCATTTAAGAATTATGGAGGCCACTGTGCTCTGGGAACTTTAATGCAACAGATCTCCAAATGTCTCCAGGTCTGTCTCTAAGCTCTACAGGCAGTTGTTTTCCCCTAATGGTTTGCTCTCATATACATTGTCAGCTGTGAGACCTTATATAGACAGGACTTTATCCTTCCAAATAATGTTCAATCAGCTGAGTTTAGCACAGGTGACTCCAATCAAGGTGTAGAAACATCTCAGTGATCCTCAGTGAGGGCATACCCAAAGTGGTCATCACATAAGAGACAGACGTTGGCACGGACACTTATATTGCAGCACTCTCAGATCAGGTAACTAGACATACATGGGAGCACTGTTCCCGATCACTGTGGTGCTCTATCCCCATACATTACAAGCAGTCCATCCAACAGTAACTAAAGAAATAACAGGGGGCACTCACTTTTAGTTGGTCAGGTTCTTGGCTTCTTTATTTTACAGGTGCATCAGTGAGGGCATACCCAATGTAGTATCCACCTCAACACATATAGAGGATAACAGCACTTAGATGGCACCATTCTTCAGCAGCCCCAGGTTCAAAGGGTATGTGGTACCCGGGAGAGTAATGGTGTCTGGGGTGTTGCGGTGATAGTGTAGGGTATATTGGCATTAACCCTCAATTGTCGTGACGCCAGGGGGAGGTTTCCTCAATGTAATAATCCTACCGCCAACCGTCCCACAAACGGCAGGGAGAAATAACGGAATGTCCACAGCAGATTTTATGAAATAAACTTGAAGTTACTTTACTGCATATTTTATGCAACGGCATGGAACAAAACAGTCTTTGCGAGAGAGAACCGCGGTACAGGTTCCTCACAGATTTGCTGGGATTCTGGGATCAATGAGCTTTGGTGCTAGCCACTGTGCTACTATTTTTAGGAGATTTGAGTTTTTAGTAGTCACACAGAATTTGTAGGATTGAGCTTGGATAACTCACGGTTTTGTGGCTGCTGGACTTTAGACTTGAGGCCTAGCTTAATTCGAATTGATGCTGATGAGATGATGAGATGTGCTTGCTTTCATGTACAGGTCTCAAGAGAGAGAGAATTTAGTGGCTGCAGCCCCTTATATATTAAGGGGGTGGGACAAGGCTCATTGGTCATCAGACCTGTAAATCCTGACTGTCAGGATTCGGCAGGCTGGAGGTGGATCCTCTGTGCCAGAGAGGGATTGGCGTGGACCGTGTCGGTGGACCGGTTCTAAGTTGCTACTGGTTTTCACCAGAGCCCGCCGCAAAGTGGGATGGTCTTGCAGCGGCGGTAGCAACCAGGTCGTATCCACCGGCAACGGCTCAACCTCTCTGACTGCTGAGATAGGCGCGGTACAAGGGATTAGGCAAGAGCAAGGTCGGACGTAGCAGAAGGTCAGGGCAGGCAGCAAGGATCGTAGTCAGGGGCAACGGCAAGAGGTCTGGAACACTGGTTAGGATACACAAGGGACACTTTCTCAAGGCACAATGGCAACAAGATCCGGCAAGGAAAGGAAAGGGAAGTGAGGTTATATGGACAGGAAGCAGGTGGAGGCTACTCAGACAGATTGGGCCAGACACCAATCATTGGTGCACTGGCCCTTTAAATCCTAAAGAGCCGGCGCGCGCGCGCCCTAGGGAGCGGGGCCGCGCGCGCCGGGACAGCACAGAAGGGGAACGAGTCTGGTAAGCGGGCCGGGATGCGAATCGCGAGCAGGCGCGTCCCGCATCGCGGATCGCATCACGGCTAGGGACATTATCGCAGCGCTCCCGGTCAGCAGGTCTGACCAGGGCGCTGCGAACAGGAAAACGCTGCGAGCGCTCCGGGGAGAAGCGGGAACCCAGAGCGCTCGGCGTAACACTGAACCAGTGAACTCTGGGTATCACATTACCTAAAGGTCCTTAAACCATAGTACAATTTAATTAAAGGCACGTGACCTCAAAGGTCCTATATAGAGGTATTCCTATAAAGCATATTAAATAAATATATATATATATATATAAATATATATATATATATATATAACTACATTAAATACCATTTATATGAGGTGACTAAGGGTTAGTCCTACAGGGGAGCCCTATTGACATGGAGGGACTCTGACTGAGGGGACTTTAGACAAAGGGACAGGACTAGGTCCTGTACCGAGACACCACAGGTACTTTTAATTCTACTATATGAAGAGGGAAGAGTGGCTACAAAGAGCATCCCTTGGTCTGGAAGACCTGTCCTGTCTGGCTTTACACAGACAGCCCATCGATTTCCAGATACACCATGTAATGCTTAGTTTGCCCTGTGGTGGTTCTGAAGAGAAAGTAAACACTTACAGCTGATCGCCAGAGGTCTCATGAGATGAACACCTCGCAAGCAGCTTATTGTAAAGGGTCCTATATAAAATGGTCAATAGTGGAGAACTCTGTGGTGTCCCGATACAGGACATGGTCCTGTACCCTTCCTAAGTCCCCACAGGAAGAGTCCCTGCAGTCCATAGGGCTCTCCTGCAGTGCTTCCCCCCCTTACTCATCAGTTACTGCTTCATATAAATGCATTGTAAATGTATTGTGCATATTGTTCAGTGTAAATAAAGTTGTACAAATGTATAGGACCTTCCTGGGTCATGTGATCTACTGTCATGTGATGTACCCAGAGTGCCATGGGCACAGGAAACACAGGCTTTGCAACCAATGGGCTTTAGTCCAGCCCCCCTAGTATATAAGGGGCTGTAATCTCTAAACTCTCTCTCTTAGTTCCTGGCTACAAAGCAAGCACAATCTCAGCATATACTAACTAAATTCATCTCATCTAGGCCAAAGCCTAAGGAACCTGCAGCCACTTCAAAATGTGAGTTATCAAGCTCTATCTACAATTCTAGTGACTACTACTCAACTCAAGCATACAATTAGTAGCACAGTGGCCTGCATAAATCTCAATACTACAAGTCCCAGCAAGCCTGCGAGGTATCCTGCATCCCGGTTGCCTCTAGAGAAACTGCATAACTGTAAAGACTGTTTCATAAGAAGTTTAAGTAAACGTTTCAGTTATCGTACAATTCCTGCTGTGGAAATTCCTTTATTGCCTGCCGTTTCTGGGTTTGTTGTCGGCAGGGCCTTATACAGAAAACAACCACATCCTGGCGTCACGACAAATCAGGGGTTAATAACACCTTACCCCACAGGGTTAATACCACCAGACCATGCTACACCGTTGCAACACCCCAGACACCACAACTCCATCATTAAAGGGGAACTCCGGTACATAACATCTTCCGATCCAACCACTGAAACCCCACGTAATTTCCTGCCCGGCGCTTTTGTGTTCAATACATTGGCTCTTCTCTCCATGCATCTCTATGGGAGAGTCACAGAGACAGCGCTCGTGTATCTCTGGCTCTTTCATAGAGATCAATGGAAGGGCGTGTTGACCCCCTCTTTGTGCGGTGGTCGACAGTCTCCTTGCACGGAGCATAGAAATGGCAGGAGATTGCTGGGGTCCCAGAGGTCAGGAGGAGATAAGATGTTATGTACTGGAGTTCCCCTTTAAGTAATGCAACAGAGCTTGGCATCAATCCCTCAGTTATAAAATGCAATGTAATTGAAGTTTTAGGGATGTTTACATTGATGCTTACATTCGTGTTTATGGTGGTTTGGATGCTTATAATGTCTGTATGACCCCAGGAGGTGTGAAAGTTGTGTTCATGCAACAGAGACCGCCAGTTGTTCAGCTGGATTTACCATGTGTCTCTGATGGGTCTGGGGCAAACATTGTAACCACAATGAGTGAAGGAAGCTGTGACTGGGAGGACAGGAGCCGAAATATAATTAGTTAATAAATTCAGAGAAAAAGTGTTGACGAATAATTAATGTAAAATAAAAATCTCTTGAAAATCTCTTCTCTTTGTACAAGAGGCCAGAACAAACAAGCTTCACGATAATCATGTTACAATGTAAGTATCCCTTTAAGTAATGCTAATAAGTGGGATTAAAGCGAGATGTCGGCCATAAAACACAACTGCATTAACGAGCTGTTTCAAGTTTCATATTTTTTATTTGACATTAGCGCACACATCCTGGATGGAATTATTTCTTAATGATCCTTGTATCTTTTCTTAGTGAAATCCAGTATTTAGACATAGAGCAGCCTAAGGCTTTCTGTGTAAGTGTGTGTAAGAAAGTTCTTGTCTGTAGCCTTTGAAATAAGTACTCAGGATTTGAGAGACAGATGCTAAGACTTTCCTTTGTTACAGAATGAGACAGTAATATAGGAACGCCTAAGATGTGGCAGTCTAGAAGGAGAAAATACAGACACTGTTTACTGCGGGGAGCATTTCAGTGAAAGGTGTATATAGATAGATAATAGCTACTATAGAATATACTGGATAATAGCTACTGTAGAATATAGCTACTATAATATTACCCCCTATGTACAAGAATATAACTACTATAATACTGCTCCTGTATACAAGAATATAACTACTATAATACTGCTCCTGTATACAAGAATATAACTACTATAATACTGCCTTCTATGTACAAGAATATAACTACTATAATACTGCTCCTATATACAAGAATATAATCACTATAATACTGCTCCTATATACAAGAATATAACTACTATAATACTGCCTTCTATGTACAAGAATATAACTACTATAATACTGCTCCTATATACAAGAATATAATCACTATAATACTGCTCCTATATACAAGAATATAACTACTATAATACTGCCTTCTATGTACAAGAATATAACTACTATAATACTGCCTTCTATGTACAAGAATATAACTACTATAATAATGTTCTCTATGTACAAGAATATAACTACTATTATACTACCCCCTATCTACAAGAATATAACTACTATAATACTGCTCCTATGTACAAGAATATAGCTACTATAATACTGATCCTATATAAAAGAATATAACTACTATAATACTGCCCCATGTATAAGAATATAACTACTATAAATCCAAATGATCAAGAAGAAAGTACAGGCAACTCACCACGTTGTAGTAACTTCGTGTTTATTACTGGGACATGCAGGTAAAGCGGCTCCACGCCACACCGGGATGCCGAACACTGGTGCGTTAACCGATGACAGCTGTTTCTTTCCTTTCAGGAACTTCAACAGGATCTGTTGAAGTTCCTGAAAGGAAAGAAACAGCTGTCATCGGTTAACGCACCAGTGTTCGGCATCCCGGTGTGGCGTGGAGCCGCTTTACCTGCATGTCCCAGTAATAAACACGAAGTTACTACAACGTGGTGAGTTGCCTGTACTTTCTTCTTGATCATTTGGATTTGCATTCATCCTACCACTATGGCAGTACATGAGCACCACCACATGAAGATACGCTGCTAGAGTACGCACACAGACTGTTTAAGGGAGAATATATATAGAGGGAGAGCAGTGCCAGCACTTCAATTTCTGTTGTGAAGTCTTGTGAATAACTACTATAAATACTGCCCCAGGTACAAAAATATACCTACTTTACTACTATCCTCGTGTACAAGAATGTAACTAGTATAATACTGTCTCCTATATACAAGAATATAACTACTATAATACAGTTTCCTATGTACAAGAATACAACTATTATATTAGTGTCCCATGTGCAAGAATATAACTCCTATTATACTGCCCCTATATACAAGAATATAACTACTATGATACTGCCACCTATGTAGCAAGAATATAACTTCTATAATAATGTCCCATGTTCAAGAAAATAACTACTAAAATACTTCCAACTATGAATAGTAATATAACTACCATAATGCAGTACCTATGTACATGAATACACTACTGTAATACTGCCTCCTATGTATAAGACTATAACTGCTATAATACTGTCTCCTATATACAAGAATATATCTACAATAATACTGCTCCCTATATACAAGAATATAACTACTATAATATTGCCCCCTATATACAAGAATATAACTACTAAAATACTGCTCCTATATACAAGAATATAACTACTATAATACTGCTCCTATTTACAAGAATATAACTGCTATAATACTGCTTCTATGTACAAGAATATAACTACTATAATACTGCCTCCTATGTACAAGAATATAACTACTATAATACTGCCCCCTATATACAAGAATATAACTACTATAATACTGCTCCTATATACAAGAATATAACTACTATAATACTGCTCCTATATACAAGAATATAACTACTATAATACTGCTCCTATATACAAGAATATAACTACTATAATACTACCTCCTAGCTGTGAGGTTGTGTGTCTGTGGTTCTCCTGATGTCTGGAGCAAGCCCAGGGCGGGGCCACCCTGGGCGGGGAAGCTCCCCAAGCAAGGCCCAGGCTTCTCGGCCTACACTGGATGAAAACTCCAATGCGCTTTCTGATATGGAGGTAAATCCTAAAGTGGATTTTCCACAAAGAAGTCCTCAGCATGGAAGCACTGCCAGTGCAAAGAAAGCAAGTACAGACATGGATGTGAGTAAAGTAAAGAAAGAAGCAGCAAGTGTATGTGAGTGTGATATTATACAGTCAGCCGGCCAAGGCTCTCAGCTTGGTGAACAACCAAGAGACTCCAAGAAAGAAACCTCTGTAAGAGACCCAGAGTCTGCTATTCCAGGCCATGATGGTGCACAGGAGCTGGGGCAGAGTGGATCATATGCAGCAGGTGTGCAGCTCCACTCTCCAGCACAGAGGCACAGGAGGACATCTCAGGAGAGACAAACACTGCAAGAGAACCTGCAGAAACAAGATGTGGTCTCCAGCATGACCCGCTCAGGCCGCACCAGATCCCAGGCCAGAGACCTTGATACAGCTGCTCATGGGTCTGATACATTCAAGGAGCCTCAGAGACTGCCCAAACCCCACCAGCAGGGCAAAGAGACCGCCCGGGCACCAGAGCTACAGCTGGCGGAGGAGATCCCTGCTCTGGTGAGGAGGATGGAGGAGCTCAAGCACCTGAAGGGTATGCTGCAGATGCAGATAGACTCTGTGTATATGCTAAAGGCTACAAATCCTCAGTATAAGACTTTACATGATAAGAGACTGTACACACTCAGCATTGAGCTTGCAGATATTGTAAAGGAGATGGACTGTATCCTGGTAAAGATGGGACCACTGGCAGAGTCTTATAAGAACCAGGAAAGATTCTCCAACTACAGGCTGAACTTTGAAGCAGACTCCAAACCTGATATAGAACCGGACATCACCCCGGAGGAGCCCCAGCAAGGGACAAGACCCCTCATACAGCCGGCACGGTTCTCTTTCCAGGATGGGGACATATGCAAGCATGGCGAGGAACAACAGCCACAGGAACCTGCAGCTGGGCCTGAGCAGGAGCTGGGAACTCAGAGACCAACAGAGGCACCACAAGTCCCAGAAGTCCCAGTACATCAGCAGGACATTGGACTTTTACCAGTGTATGAAGGTGATGGGGTGATGGAGCAGAGCACTAATGTTGGGGCACGGACTGGGGGTGCGGACTGTGATAATGTTGGGGCACGGACTGGGGGTGCGGACTGTGATGTTCCTGAGGGGTCGGTGGCTGGAGGGGGTGCACAATCTGTGTGGGGTGTTGTGTCTGATGATGATATAGAGGTGGATGGGACAGGTGTTATTGTACAAAATAATGTGCAGGATTTCCCCCCTTTACCCACAAGCACAGCAAATGTGGAAGGGCCCCCTAGAGTAGACCCCAACCCTGTAAGACAGGACACAGGTACCCGCCAGGTTCCTCCCAGAAATGCCTGGAGCCGTGGTGCTCCATCATTCACCTCCAGCGCCAATTACACTGGCCAGGCATTTAAAAGGAGGAATGTGGTGAGATTCCGGCACAGAGGTGCCAAGGAGGACCTTCCAGATAGGAGGTTTGTGGTGAGGGAGCTCCTGTGCCACCAGATGGGGTTTGTGCCAGCGGACATCTTGGCAGTAATAAATCTACCAGATAGACAGGGCTATGATGTCAGCTTTAAGCTCATGTCTAATCTGGATAGGTTCTGGTCCAACTTCTCCAGGTTCAGAGACGCAGAGGGTTGGAGCAAATTCAGTTTTATTCCCATATCCAAGCCAGATACCGTCATCATCAATATTATCTTCTGGAATGAAGCTGTTCCCCCCCAGGACATTGTGGTGTGGCTCCGCAGACATTGTGACCTGGTGTCTGATCTCACCAAGAACAGAGATGATGACGGTATCTGGACTGGAGGGTGGAAGGTCCTGGTGAAGCTGCGCCAACATGGGAACATCACACATCATCTGCCCAACTCCTTCTTCATTGGGAGGGAAAAGGGCGTTTGTTTCTACCCCGGTCAGCCTAGAAAGTGCTTCAAATGTGGTAAACCTGGGCATCTGGCAAATACCTGTACAGTTGTAAAATGTAATCTATGTGGGGAAACTGGTCACCTAAGTGCTGACTGCCAGAACATCAGGTGCAATCTCTGTGGTGAGATCGGTCACCCTCACCGGGACTGTCCCAATGCCTGGCACAACATCTGCCGTGAGCTTCCTGATGAGGACCTTGTGGCGGGGGCAGAGGCTGTAGAGGAGGAGACTTTGATATCTGGGTCTATATTAACAAGACAGGAGGTACAGCCAGACTTGGGTAACACTGCACCAACACCTCAGCAGTTAGAAAACACACAAGGTGGCATGGAGGTTGTCCCACAGGACCAGCAGCAACCGGGGGTATCCTCTTCTGTATCCCCATCTGCATCTGAGGAAAGTAAGACCCAGAAAATTAAAAGAAGGAAAAAAGACACCTCATCCCGCAGGCCAGAGAGAGAGTATACCACCAGTCAGAAAAAGGTCAACAATGGGGCAGGAGTAATGGTCGTGTCCAACAGATACGAGGTTCTGTCAGAGTCTGACGGTGATTTAGACACAGAGTTAAAAAGAATAGAGGACGAATGTGATGATGACACAAGGGACCAACCCCCAATAAAAAGAAAACCCCAGACTGTAAAAGCTAATGCAGAGTCAGACATGGAGACAGGTGGTGGACAGCGGGACTCAGATTCTGACTTGTGATGATGGGCGTCAGGTCTCTGCTCTTCTTGTACTATCTTATCATGGCTGGGTTTACTTTAAAACTTGCTTCAAGTAATGTGAACAGTATTAAAGTGAAGGGGACACGGCACATAGTTTATGACCATCTTAGATATCTGGACAGAGATGTCATCTTCTTACAGGAGACGCGCCTGACTACACTGGGGCACCTACGTGAGGCTGAGAGGGAATGGACGTCTGGTCCCTCTTTCTGGTCACTGGCTGTGGAGCCTTATGCCGGAGTGGCCATATTGTTTACCACCAGGGATGTGACAATACATAGGATGACAGAGGTCATCATGGGAAGGTGTCTGATCCTTGAGGTCACTATACGTGGTAGAAGGCTCCGGCTCATAAATATCTATGGCCCACAGACAGTGACAGAAAGGGTCCAGTTGTTTAATGATGTCAAGCCATATCTGTTTACAGCTGTCCCTGTTATAATGGCCGGGGATTTCAATGTCACTAGGACTTCAGGTGACAGGTCCTCAGGTAGAGCGGTGGCCAGGGACTCAAAGGTCCTTAATAACATGATCTTGCAGTCCGGGTTAAGTGATGTCTTTACACGGGGCGGTAGAAAGCCAAAATTTACATACACATGTTCTGACAGGAGCAGTAGGATTGACATGGCGTTTGTGAGTCCTGCAGAAATGGTTAGTGAGATGTGTGAGAAAGTTGTCCCATATTCAGATCATATGGCCTTGGTTTTCGGTTTAGGAGCCACTAAGCACCCAGATATTGGTAGGGGGCTATGGAAGCTCAACTCTAGTATGTTGGAGGATGACTATGTTCAGACATGTGTTCATTCCTTCATGCAGAGTCAGCTAGAGCGGGTGGACTTCTATGATGATATGGCCGCCTGGTGGGAGGATGTCAAGGATGAGATCAGAACCCTCTTAAAGAGACTGTCCTTTAAAAAGGGGAGGAGTAAGTATGGCCAGTATCTTAAGCTGCGCAAAGAATTGGAGTCACTATATTCGGCGGGTGGGGACCAACAAAGGATAGACCAGCTGAAATCTGAGATAAGGCAGCATCAGTACAGCAGGTATACCTCCCTGGTTCTTGAAAGGGATTATGGGTCCTTAGGGTCTCCTGATCCCTTTGAGAATTGCCGGGAGCGGGTGGCAAATAAATCTGTCACCGGTCTCACTGACTCCCAGGGTGTTTTGCAGGAATCTCGGGAGGGTATCCTGGGGGTGGTGAGATCGTACTATGCTGACTTGTTTCAGAGGAAGGTTTTGGATAGAGACAAGATGACCCAATTCTTGGAGACAACTCCGCTCCCTGATACTAATGATTTGGACTTTTCTCCTTTGACAGCAGAATTGACGGTGGCAGAGGTCAAAGAGGCCATTGATAAGTTACATGTGAAGAAGGCACCAGGTCCAGATGGGATAACAGCAGAATTCTATAAGACATTCAGAGACCTCTTGGCCCCAATCCTCGTGGATGTTTACACAAATTGTCTAGAAAGTCACCTGATGCCTCAATCCATGAGAGTGTCCTCGCTGATTCTGCTGTCTAAAGGTAAAGAGCCGAGTGACATCAAGAACTGGAGGCCGATTGCCCTCTTGAATGTCGACAGGAAGATTCTGGCAAAAATCCTGTTTTCTAGGTTAGTTTGTCTGTCCCCGGCACTGTTGGCAGGCTGTCAGTATGGCACAGTAAAAGGGCGGAACATCTCTGGGGCAGTGATCTCCATAAGGGAGATGTTTGAGAGATGTAAAGCCCTGAGGTGTGGGAGATATGTTGTGAGTCTTGACCAGGCTAAAGCCTTTGACAGAGTAGATCACGAGTATCTATGGGCCACTTTGTCAAAGTACGGTATTCCGGGACAATTCATTGATTGGCTGAAGACTTTGTATTGTGAGGCCGAGAGCTTTCCTCTGATCAATGGTTGGCAGGGTGACACCTTCAGGGTTGAAGCGGGGGTGAGACAAGGTTGCCCACTGAGTCCGCTGCTGTATGTATTTGCCTTAGACCCGTTTCTGAGGTCACTGCAGGAGTGTGGTTTTCAGGGGGTGCCGGTCCCCCACTGCTTGCCCCTGAGTGTTGTTGCCTATGCGGATGATGTGACTGTAGTGATATGTGAGCCTCGTGAGGTGGAGATGTTGTCTGCGGCCATCAGAAGTTACTCGGAGGCCTCAGGGTCTCTGGTCAACCTTGAGAAGAGTCAAGCTCTCTGGATATCAGATACTGATCCAGACTTTGATCTGCCCCAATTTGTGAGAGCCTCCTCCTATATTAAAATCCTAGGGGTCAAATTTGGGAGGGATGATAACGCCAAACTAAATTGGGAAGAGAAATTGGAAGCCGGAAATGCAAAGGTTCAGCGATGGAAGAACTGGAGGCTGACCTATAGAGAAAGGGTTACAATGTTGAAGACTTACCTGGTCCCCGTCTTCTTGTATGTCTCTGTCGTTTTTCCTTTGCCAGAATGTTTCTCCGCTCGGCTCTTTAGTCTGTTCTTCCAGATGTTTTGGGGAACAGGTTGAACCCAATAAAAAGAGGGATTACCTACCTACAGAGGAGAGAGGGTGGGTTGGATATGCTGAATCCAAGGGTGTTCTTTGACTCCATGTTTCTAAAAGTTAATTTTGGTTGCCTGGACTCAAACAACAGCTCCCTGTGGGCGAATAGTATCAGGAACTGGATATTGCCTTTTGCAGAGTCTTGGGTGCGAGGCGGCAGTCTCAAGAGGGGGAGATGGACGCGTGACTACCTCCCCCCGTATCTGGAATACGGGCTCAGATGTCTGAAGAGATGGCGCATTGAGAAGTCCTATATAGAGAGTAAGACCCGTAAGGACCTGTATGTCATGGTGTGTAGGACGTTCTTCTATTTACAGCCAGCTCTGAAGGACTGTACATCCGCCATTTTACATGACAGTCTGAGACTCCTGAATAGTGTTAGGCTCCCGAAAAAATTTCATGACATCGCCTGGCTGTCCTTACACGGCAAACTATTTGTCAGGGGGAATTTAAGATATCTGAGTCTGTCAGATCGCAAGTGTCCCTTGGGGTGTCAGGAGGAGGAGACCATGACACATTTTAAATCGGAGTGTTGGGGAGGGCGACACATATGGCAGGCGATATCCAGGAAGCTTAAGATCCTGAGACTACAGACCCTAAAATACCCTGAAATTATATATGGTGTAACATCTAGTGTGAGGGACATTGACCGGGAGACGTTATATCTGATCATCACCGTCATAAAATACTATCACTGGCACACCAGAACCCGCGTGTCTATGTACAGTGAACCCTTCCATGATAGGAGAGCAGTGGACCTGATCATGTCAGAACTGAGGTGGATCAAATGTTTGGAGGTCAGGAAGGATGGAAAAAATCGTTCATTATGGAGGAACGTACACATAGAATAATATTCACCTTCATGATGTTTTTGTGTTGTTATTTATTTATTTATTTATTTTCTCTTTAATGCAAGTGTATGATATATAATACGTGATTATTGTTTTCGTTTAGTTTTTGTGGTCGAATGTACTGTAATATTTCTGTTTGTTTTTTTACTAATAAAAATTGCCTCCTATATACAAGAATATAACTACTATAATACTGCTCCTATATACAAGAATATAACTACTATAATACTGCTCCTATATACAAGAATATAACTACTATAATACTGCTCCTATATACAAGAATATAACTACTATAATACTGCTCCTATGTATAAGACTATAACTGCTATAATACTGCTCCTATGTATAAGACTATAACTGCTGTAATACTGCTCCTATGTATAAGACTATAACTGCTATAATACTTTATAGCAGTTGTATAAGAATATTGTCTAACTATGTTAATACTTCCCCTATATAATTTTTGCAGTCATTATAAGGAGCAGGATGGACAGTTACAGAACAAGATAGGTGATCACTATGTAAGTGAATCTTACAGGGGCTCAGATGGCAAAAATAACTCATGCAGATTGTTAGGTTATGCGGATACCTACAATTATAAGTATTAGGCACCTAATACATCAAATAACCAAATATAATATCCCAACGGAAAAAAACCTAGGTGCTTAAAACATAACTTTTAATATGGCAATGGTAAAATTCACCCTCACTCAAAACATGAATACCAAATCAAAAGAATGTAACTTAGCATAAAAATATTATTTTCCCGTCCGCCTTGGTCTAATAGTACCTCTATTCTGCTACAGAAGCAGTTATAATATATACCATAACACAGTGACAAAAATTTGTCAATCCTATGCCAAATAATAATAGTAGTCGGTCCTACAAAAATCAAGAAAAGCCCCAGTCCCGACGCGTTTCAGCAGGTAACCACTATCTTGTATACCTGGTACCTGCATCCTCAGGGGATTTAAAGGGAGCTACTATTGGCGCGTATTGCTCCTCTTGGAGTGTCTATATATATATATATATATATATATATATACACATTGTTGCAAGCATGCAATATAGCAATGTCATTACTGTATATATATATATATATATATATATATATACCGTATTTTTTGTCCTATAGGACGAACCAGCGTATAAGACGCACCCAATTTTTAGGGACAAAATCTAAAAAAATTAAGATTTTGAACCCAATAGTGGTCTTCAACCTGCGGACCTCCAGATGTTGCAAAACTATAACTCCCAGCATGCCCGGACAGCCGTTGGCTGTCCGGGCATGCTGGGAGTTGTAGTTTTGCAACATCGGGAGGTCCGCAGATTGAAGACCACTGCATAGGAGGTAATACTCACGTGTCCCCGCCGCTCCGGACCCGTCACCGCTGCCCTGGATGTCGCTCCATCGCTGTCGCCGTGTCCCCGTCGCTCCGGAACGTCTCTGCTGCCGGCCGGGTATCCTTGCTCTCCGTCGCCGCCATCACGTCGTTACGCACGCCGACGCACGTACGCGACGACGTGATGACGAGGAAGGAGAGCGCCGGCCATACAGGGGATCCCTGAACAGAGAAGACACCGAGGAGGCAGGTAATGTCCCCCCCGGTGTCCTGTAAGCACTAACCCGGCTATTCAGTCGGGCTGTTCGGGACCACCACGGTGAGATCGCGACGGTCCTGAACAGCCCTACTGAACAGCCGGGTTAGTGTCACTTTCCCTTCAGACGCGGCGGTCAGCTTTGATCGCCGCGTCTGAAGGGTTAATACAGGGCATCACCGCGATCGGTGATGTCCTGTATTAGCCGCGGGTCCCGGCCATTGATGGCCGCAGGGACCGCCGCGATAGGGGTGTATTCGCCGTATAAGACGCACCGACTTTTTCTCCCCAGTTTTGGGGAAGAAAAAGTGCGTCTTATACGGCGAAAAATACGGTATATATATATATATATATATATATATATATATATGAGGGTCAGTGGACCGCAAGAAATATATAAAGAAATGATACTATACAGTAATTTAAGGTCAATGGCCCCATCATCTATCTCAGACGCGTCACAGTAACCTTCCCGGTCGGTTGGCATCAGTTCCATGTATAGTCACAATAGTCACAGGACCTACAAAAGAGCACACATACAGAGGGCATATGGAGGGACATTTATCAATGTTTGCTTATGTATTCCTTTTTTTAGTACTTTTTCCTTACTTTTTTTTTGCTTATGTGTGACTTATTTATCAACTGCTTTCAGCCTGTTGATAATTTTCTTTCACGTAAGCAATTTCTTCTTTTTTACTTTGGTAGTAGCTTTTTCTGCTCCGTGTTTGAGCTGGAGTAAATTTAGTCAATTTTTAACCTTGTTGCGACTGTCGCAGTTAATAAACACCAGACTACCCGTAGTCCATTTTAAAATTATTACTACGTAGTTACGTTTTGGAAAACTTGCTTTTCTCGCTTTCCAGTCAAAATGTCTCACGAAAAATCGCGTAGTCGCAGGTGCGACATTTGTGCAACATTTTTAGTAAAAAAAATTTAACTAAATCGCTTGATAAATGCCTGTCATGATGAGCAGTTCCGCTCCAACTTACCCCATAATCACGTCTAGGTACATATAGGTAACACACACATGGCTACTTACATAGCCGGCGGAGGTGTCAAACACGTAGACGCTCTCTAAAATAAACAAATATATACCATGGCAGACTCAGTATAGGCCAGTATGTAACGCAACTGGCACAGCATGTACGCTAGTTATAAAATAACTTACGGTTAGAAGTCTGTACTCAGACGCTGCATTGGCAACGCTCCCCGTCCAAGTGTCGGAGCTGCGTGCGCCATTGAGCACGCCGGCGTTTTACAATCCCATGACCGCGGAGGTACCCGCCCCTTAACCCGCCCCTCGCAATGCCGTCGCGAAGGGAGGGGCGAAGACAGAGCTATTGCTCACTGTTTAGCTGTATGGGCGTATCTCTGATTTATAGGTCCTGCTTCACTGGCAGTCACAATGTAACGATGTTCTATAGGTAGGGAATGCATTATTCATAAGTGCTCTATTATTATGCATATCAGAGCCTTTGGCTCTGACAGCAATACAGCCACAGCCGTGGGCGCTCTGTAACCACGCCCACTAACAGTATCAATACATCATTCGGAGGTTACCAAATGTCGAACCTGCGAATAACTGTATGAATGACGGTAAGGGCCCACATTCCTTCTTGATAGTCCTCACATAAATGTTCACGGAGGCTAGATTATTAGTAACAATTACTGCAGCTCCATTAAAAAGGGTAGCCACTACTCAAGCCCTCTAAGTCCCATATAGATAGTACTACAAATGATATAGAACGTAGGCTATGTTGCTATCTGTATACCATCATAGTATTGGGTAAGTTATACAGCCCGAGAATTAGTGGTTTAAATAGAATATACTCCGGGGTCTCTTTCATAATTAGTTGTAATTGTGGAAAGATGGAAGGTAATATATATTGTACTTGCTAATTTAGGGACCAAACAACATGAAATGAATGAATACGTAAATGGATAATAGATAGATAAATAACTGCGTTGATACAAGGACCGGCACCAATGATCATCATACTGTTATTCGGACAATTATTAGAAACCCCCGTCCCCCACTGTAGTAGGAGTGTAGAGTAACCTACTTTGTCCCTACTGTACCCTAGCCTCCAAACCCTATCCCTAAGCGGCATTGACACCCTTACAAGGACGGTACCGTATATCTCGTACCTCCTGATGTCCCCTGTTTAGACCTACGCTATGAGTGGTTCTACCTCAAAGGTCCACTGGGACCTCCCCTTCCTACCTAACACGCCACCCTGTGAAGTGTTACCCTCCTAATGTGGGGGAATGAGGGGGATTAACAAAAGGAGAGGGGAGAGAGGAAAAAGGGAGATGGGGTATAATGGGAGGGTAAGCTGGGGTAAGACAGTAAATGGGGGAGGGGGGAAAAAGTAAACTGAGAAATTGGGGTATGTCACTTGAATGGGCAAGTGGTCCATTAGAATTAGAGAAATAATGTGAAGCAAAGTTGTTCATTAAGTCCTCTAGGGGACAAACTTTGCAGTCAATACATCCATCTACATTCCTTTTGGAGGAGAATCCTGTCAAGATCACCCCCTCTCTGTGTTGGGACCACCTGCTCCACCCCAATAAATCTAAGGAGTGCTGTATCACCCTGGTGACAAGCATTCATGTGTGCTGCTATTGATGTATCCCGCTTGTTTCGGATATCACCAAGGTGCTCCAGGACTCTCTTCCTAAACTCTCGTGTACTTTTTCCAACATAGTGTTTGTCACAGGCACAGATGGCTACATATATAATCCCCCTGGAACTACAGTTTATGAAGCGGTCAATGTTGATTAATTTACCAGATGTCGGATCTCTCACTTGTTTCGTTTTCTCGACGTTTCCACAGGCTTTACAATGGCTGCACTTGTAGCACCCCCGGGGACGTAAAGCATTGAGCCAGGTGCTGGAGTTTTTAGGTGCTAGATGGCTATGCGTTAGCATGTCCCTTAAATTCTTCCCCCTCCTGTATGTGATCATTGGTGTAGGTCCAATAATATCTGAAAGATCTGGGTCTAGCTTGAAACGTCCCAGTGTCAGGAGATGATATCACGGACCTCCTGGCGAAGAGCATCGAATGTACCTATAATTCTTACAGGTTGTGGGCCCTGAGTGCATACTTTCTTCTGGGGAATCAACAATTGTGTCTTCTCCCGGGATACTGCATTTTGGTAAGCAGATCTCAGAATAGAGTCAGGGTATCCGCGATGGCGGAACCTTATTCTGAGATCTCTGGCCTAGCGTTTGAATTCCTTGGTATCCGAACAGTTTCTCCTGAGGCGGAGATACTGCCCCCTCGGTATGCCCCTTTTCAGGGGCACCGGGTGGCAGCTCTCCCACCTCAGGAGACTGTTCGTTGATGTAGTTTTTCTGAACACTGTGGTATTCAACCCCCCTCAACCATCCTTGGAGATCATCACATCGAGGAACGACAGGGAGTTATGTTGAATTTCAAATGTAAAGCCTAGGCCTATGTTGTTGGTATTGAGAGATTGCAAAAATCTCTCAAAACATGTCTTGGGGCCTGCCCACAGCACAAAGATGTCGTTGATGTAACGAGACCAAAAGATCGCGTTCTCTGATAGCTCCTGCCTCTCACCCACAAATGCGATCGTAGCCTCCCACCAACCCAGGGTAAGGTTAGCATACGATGGGGCACATGAACTCCCCATCACTGTACCCCTGAGTTGGTGGAAGTATCGCCCGTTGTAAATGAAGTAGTTGTGGGTGAGGATGTATCGGAGGAGGTCGACGACAAATGTGCTGTGGGCTTGGTGGTGGGTACCCCTTGATGACAGAAAAAATTAGACTGCATTAATCCCTACCTCATGAGGGATTGAGGAATACAATGCCTCGACGTCTATAGAGGCCAATAAAGTATCTTCATCCAATGTCAGTCCCTCAAGCTTACCAAGCAAGTCTAATGTGTCTCGCGTGTACGAGGGGAGGGATGAGACAAATTCCCTTAAGATTTTATCTAAATATATGCCCACATTCTGCCCTAGACTCCCAATCCCTAATACTATTGGTCTGCCCTTGAGGGGGACCGTGCCTTTATGCACCTTAGGTAAGGCATAAAAGGTTGGTACTATGGGAGTCTGGGGCAACATAAAAGATAATTCATCATCACTGATTAGATTATCCCGTCTGGCTGCCACCAAAATGTCTCTCAGTTCTTCCCTATATTTAGAGGTCGGGTTTCCTGGTAATATTTCATATGTATCGGCATCATCCAATAGACGATGACACATCTCCAAGTAGCTACCTCGATCAAGGAGGACAATGTTTCCCCCCTTGTCTGAGGGTTTTATAATAAGATCCTCTTCAGACTCCAATTCCGTAATTGCCACTCGCTCCTGGCGTGACAAGTTCGAGTGAGTCCAAACTGAGGAGGCTGATAAGGACCTTAAGTCTCTAGAAACTAAATCAATAAACACTTCTATGACCGAAATGTCGCCCACTGGTGGCATTGCCACACTTTTGAGTTTGCAGTCTGTATATGGTCCTTTGCCCATACCACTCTCATTCTCATCCAACAGTGATACAAGGTTATCTATAGCTCTGCGCTCACCTTCCGTGATGCCATCTATATCCTGTGTTCTCCTCTCTCGCATTTTGAAGAATTTGTGCCATCGCAGTCTGCGCGAGAACAGATTAACATCCTTTGTCCATCCAAAGGGGTCAAAACTGGTGGTAGGTACAAACTTGAGCCCCTTTTCAAGGACTTCAATCTGATCTGGCGAAAGACTGCGCTGTGACAAGTTTATCACCTGATTATTCACTAGGCCGGGTATCTCCCCCTCTTGGAGCGTTGCTGTAATTGGCATGGTTTTTAGGTCCTTCCACATAAAAATTGGGGGATTGTGAGTTTGGGACTGGTTGATAAGATGAGGGAGCAGACCCAGAGGCCGAGTACCAACCACCAGTGTCTCTTCCCCATTGTTGTTGGGTCGAGGTCTGATAGTTATACAATGATCCCCTATTCGGTGTATTCTGATATCTATAATTCCCTCTCGGTCTACGGCCCCTAGGTTGTCCCCGTCCACGATCCCCTCTATTACGTGATCTCTCCGTGTCTAAAAAATCAGTATCAGACGTAGAGAGGTCAGTCTCTGTGTCAGTCTGTGTCTGATTCCTGTTATTGATTACGGAGTAGGCCTTATTCTCCTTAAAGTCTTGGAGGTCTCTAATAAATTGTGCGTGCTTTCTCTCTTTAACAAAGAAGTGAAACCTCTCTATAGATGTTTGTAATTGTGTTTCTTTTGTGACAAATTCGGGATCTGTTTTGAATCTAAGAACCAGGTGTTTTTGTTCCTCTAATTTTTTTACCAGCTGCTTCCAAACTCAATTGTTCCTCATCTAATAGAATAGTATGAAAGTTGAGGGAGCATTTAGTGGCCATCTCCTCCCATTTTTTAATGACTGTTGGAGACCTAAGGCGTTGTGCCGGGAGAATTGGTGCCCTTAATCCCCTCGGCACAATCTGGTTTTTGATATAGCTGTCGAAGCTCTGTACCTCCCAGAATGAGAGGATAAATTGTTTATGGCACGGAACGCAGAACGCAGAGATGGTGTGGGTTTTGGTTATGTAAAAGCCTCATCCGAAAAAATATTCTTAGCCTCAGATAACCATTCCTCTACATTGAGACTGCCAGTAATATAGCTGACCACATCAGATTATACAGCAGACAAAAATAACGCATGCAGATTGTTAGGTTATGCGGATACCTACAATTATAAGTAGGTAGGGGCTCAGATGGTGCATGAGCACGATAGCTTCCCTACCACCACCCGTAGTTCTACTACGCGCATATTCTATGGATGTGGGGAAGTAGTAGTGTCCAGACACTATGAGCAGTACCTGTGCTATAGAACAATCCTGAAGTTTAATGGTCACCTAAATTTCTCTTCAACCAATTTTTGAATCTTTTTCATACTGTTCGTAATGGAAGGAGAAACAGGAGAAGGAGCTCTTCATCTGAGTCCCTTCATCTAGGAAGATGTATAGAGGAATATGAGTAAATACGTGGATGAAAAGGGTGGCTGTCACCTTTATTAACCTTTAGGTTATAGTTAGGGGTCAGATTTTGTGGAGACTCTTAGCTACGAATCCTATTCTGGGGAGAAATGACAACTAAGCATCCTCTTTTATCATCTTATATATTAATTTACGACTTCATTAATTTCCCTATACGCCTCTACGACCCTACTGAGAATGTCTGACTATTACTTGCCCTAATAAACCTACCAATGACCAATCTTCCTTTGACCCAGCCTTACCTGTATATATATATATATATATATATATATATATATATATATATATATATGTATATATATATATGCAAAAACTGTAGAAAGGGGGGGGGGGGGGTTGAAGGTTCTCCTCTCTTTAGACTATCTGAGGGCACCAGCTCAATAGGGACAAACTTTCAGAAATTCACCATATAAACTGTGTATAAGACAATAAGACACACTTTCAGAAATTCACCATATAAACTGGAGGCTTCCAATTCCCATACCTGTGATAGGCTTCCTTTCCCCACAAAATGTTCCTCTTTAAAAGACCCTGTGTCATGACAGCTTTGTCCAGTAAAGAAAGAGAAAGATATAACAGAGAAGGGGTTGGAAGTAGTGATGCTGCTTCACATGGCCATTTTCTGCCTTAAAGAGGTACTCCGCTGCTCAGCGTTTGGAACAAACTGTTCTGAACACTGGAGCCAGTGCCGGGAGCTCAAGACATCATAACCACGCCCACTCATGACATAACCCCTGCCTACTCAATGCAAGTATATGGGAGGGGGCGTGACGGCTGTCATGCCCCCTCCCATAGACTTGGATTGAGGGGGCGGGGTGTGACATAATGAGGGGGCGTGACTATGAAGCCACGAACTCCCGTCGCCAGCTCCAGCGTTAGGAACAGTTTGTTCCAAACACTGAGCAGTGGAGTGCCCCTTTAAGAAGACGCCCCTGCTTTAACACATGTATCTTGACTTCACACTGTCTCCTTCCTCTGACTTTTATCTGAGACCTCTTCCCAAGTCATTGGCCCTACCCTAATCTGTGCATTGGTCCGGGCCTGCACTCTATGCAGTAGAGGGGACAACCAATATGGCTCCCAAGGGGTGCAGGCTGACCCGGAATTTCCCAATACATGATTATCAAAAAGTTCAAGGTACAAGGGTGACCTATTGGCCCAAATTTACTATAACTGTCTCATTATTTTTGCAGTGCAAACCTAAACAGACTTGAAATTTTCCAAATTCATCAAAGTGTCTGAAGCTCGTTAATAAACATGGTAAATCTGTAGACTGTCAGTTTTAGTTGGTGTGCATCACAAAATTCTGATGCATTTTTTGGCACACATTGACCACGCCCCTTTTCCAAGACCACATCCCCTTTTGCTAAGGCCACACCCACTTTGTCATTCCTGACAGAAAGTGGAAAATAAAGTATGTAAAACTCATCGCACACGTTATGCAGAGTCACCAAACTGCACCAGTTTTTGGCTTAAATTGTGCCAAAATCCTGCTGTATTTCCATTATTAAATCTGGCCCATTGTGCAGCATGTTCAATTTTACAAGGCCCTAAAGGCAAAAGGGCCCCATCAACTTTAGGTATCTGTTTAGTGCAGGCATGTTAGAGGGGTACTCCCATGGAAAACTTTTTTTTTTTTAAATCAACTGGTGCCAGAAAGTTAAAAAGATTCGTAAATTACCTCTGCTGTCCATTTTAGGAACTTTCCAGAGCAGGAGAAAATCCCCATAACAACCATATGCTGCTCTGGACAGTTCCTAAAATGGACAGCAGAGGTCAGCAGAGAGCACTGTGGTCGTGACAGAAGAGAAATCCAAAAAGAAAAGCATTTCCTCTGTAGTATACAGCCCCTAAAAAGTACTGGTAGGATTGAGATTTTTTAATAGAAGTAATTTACAAATCTGTTTAACATTCTGGCACCAGTTGATTTAAAAAAATAAAAATAAAAATGTTTTCCACGGGAGTACCCCTTTAACCCCTTAAGGACCCAGGACGTACTAGAACGTCCTGGCACCCTGGGCTTTAAGGACCCAGGACGTACTAGTACTGGTGTTTCTCCGGTCTCTGCCGCGCCCCGGGCAGAGATCGGAAGCGGATGCCTGCTGAAATGCTTCAGCAGGCATCCAGGGCAAACGCTGAGGGGGGCCAAATCACTAGGGAAATCGCCCCTGCGATCTGCGGCGATACCGGGCTGATCGGGTCTCTGGGACCCGACCGCCCGGTAATTTTGCATGATACCGGCTGTCACAGACAGCCAGGACCATGCTGAAGACTAGAAGCGAGGTGGCAAGCCTGCCACCTCCTCCGATCCCCTGCGATCCGTTGGTTAGTTAACCGACCAATCGCAGGGGGGTTACTTCCTCCCGCCCTGCCCGGCCCCTGGAAGTCCGGAGAGGTCAGGAGGAAGACCGGAGGATGCAGCGGGGGACGGGGGAGTGCTGGGGCCCGGCCCCGGTACTTACCTCGTCCCTGAAGACCCGGATCCCGGCGATGAAGACGGCGGCGGCGACAGGTGAGTTCCTCTTCAGCCGCGGTCGGACCTTTTACAGCAATGCACGTCGCCGTAAAGCGACATGCATTGCTGTAATGGGACCCTGTATACTACAACTCCCAGCATGCCCAGACAGCCCTTGGCGTCTGGGCATGCTGGGAGTTGCAGTTTTGCAACATCTGGAGGTCCACAGTTTGGAGACCACTGTGCCCTTCCAGATGTTGCAAAACTACACATCCTCAGCATGTTCTTACTGTCCAGGCATGCTGGGAGTTGTAGTTCTGTAACATCTGGCCCTTCAGATGTTGCAGAACTACAACTCCCAGCATGCCTGGACAGTTTTGGCATACTGGGAGTTGTAGTTTTGCAACATCTGGAGGGCTACAGCTTGGACACCACTACACAGTGGTCCCCAAACTGTTCTCCTCCAGCTGTTGCGTAACCACTACTCTCAATATGCCCTTCGGCTGCATGGGCATGCTGGGAGATGTGGTTTTGCAACAACTGGAGGCACACTGGTTGGGAAACATTGTCTGTTTCCTAACTCAGTGTTTCCCAACCCGTGTGCCTCCGGCTGTTGCAAAACTATAACTACCAGCATGCACTGATAGACCGAGCATACTGGCAGTTGTAGTTTTGCAACAGCTGGAGGTTCCCCCCCTGTGAATGTACAGGGTACATTCACATGGGCAGGGGGCTTACAGTGAGTATCAGGCTTCAAGTTTGCGATGCAGTAAATTTTGCGCGGCAGCTCAAACTCGCAGCGGGAAACTCGCTGTAATCCCCCGCCCGTGTGACTGTACCCTAAAAACACTACACTACACTACACTAACACACAATAAAATAAGTAAAAAACACTACATATACACATACCCCTACACAGCCCCCCTCCCCAATAAAAATGAAAAACGTCTGGTACGCCACTGTTTCCAAAATGGAGCCTCCAGCTGTTGCAAAACAACAACTCCCAGTATTGCCGGACAGCCGTTGACTGTTTCCCTGTTTGGGAATCGCTGGCGTAGAATACCCCTATGCAAATCCCTAATTCAGGCCTCAAATGCACATGGCGCTCTCACTTTGGAGCCCTGTCGTATTTCAAGGCAACAGTTTAGGGCCACATATGGGGTATCGCCGTACTCGGGAGAAATTGGCTAAAAAAATTTTGGGGGGCTTTTTCTCCTTTCACCCCTTATGAAAAGGAGAAGTTGGGGTCTACACCAGCATGTTAGTTTAAAAATTTTTTATTTTTTACACTAACATGCTGGTGTTGCCCTATACTTTTCATTTTGACAAGAGGTAAAAGGGAAAAAAGCCCCCCAAAATTTGTAATACAATTTCTCCCGACTACGGAGATACCCGATATGTGGGCGCAAAGTGCTCTGGGGGTGCACAACAAGGCCCAGAAGGGAGAGTGCACCATGTACAATTTGCTCTCAAAAAGCCAAATATGACTCCTTCTCTTCTGAGCATTGTAGTTCGCCCGTAGTGCACTTCAGGTCAACTTATGGGGTACCTCCTACAAATTTTGAGGGGTATTTTCTGCTATTAACCCTTGCAAAATGTGAAATTTGGGGTGAAACACACATTTTTACATATGCAAAAGTCGTGAAACACCTGTGGGGTATTAAGGCTCACATAGATCCTTGTTACGTTCCTCAAGGGGTCTAGTTTCCAAAATGGTATGGCATGTGTTTTTTTTTTTGCTGTTCTGGCACCATAGGGGCTTCCTAAATGCAACATGCCCCCCAAAAACCATTTCTGAAAAACGTACTCTCCAAAATCCCCTTGTCGCTCCTTCGCTTCTGAGCCCTCTACTGCGCCCGCCGAACCCTTTACATAGACATATGAAGTATGTGCTTACTCGAGAGAAATTGGGCTACAAATACAATTATACAATTTCTCCTTTTACCCCTTGTAAAAATTGAAAAATTGGGTCTGCAAAAAAATGCGAGTGTAAAAAATGAAGATTGTGAATTTTCTCCTTCACTTTGCTGCTATTTCTGTGAAACACCTAAAAGGTTAAAATGCTGACTGAATGTCATTTTGAATATTTTGGGGGTGCAGTTTTTATAATGGGATCTTTTATGGGGTATTTCTAATATGCAGACCCTTCAAATCCACTTCAAACCTGAACTGGTCCCTGAAAAATTGTGAGTTTGAAAATTTTGTGAAAAATTGGAAAATTGCTGCTGAACTTTGAAGCCCTCTGGTGTCTTCCAAAAGTAAAAACACGTCAATTTTATGATGCAATCATAAAGTAGACATATTGTATATGTGAATAAAATATAAAAATATTTGGGATATCCATTTTCCATATAAGCAGAGAGCTTCAAAGTTAGAAAAATGGTAAATTTTCAAATTTTTCATCAAATTTGGGGATTTTTCACCAAGAAAGGATGCAAGTTACCACAGAATTTTACTACTATGTTAAAGTAGAATATGTCACGAAAAAACAGTCTCGGAATGAGAATGATTACTAAAAGCATTCCAGAGTTATTAATGTTTAAAGTGACAGTGGTCAGATGTTCAAAAAATGGCCGGGTCCTAAGGTGTAAAATGGCTGGGTCCTTAAGGGGTTAAAGAAGCTCCTACAAAGGACATGCATGTTCATTGCATTCCCTCGAAATCCTAAATGATGGCAAACACATTACAAATGTATGATATTAGATATGGATAGAACCAAAATGGTCTCTATCTCTGTCTTACTGTCACCAATATTGCTCGGCTGCTAGAGGTGGAATAAGGGGCCACATAAGGTTGGTAAGTAAACTCTTGGTTCAGGATATGGACATTGGACTTTCTTTGTTTTTGTCTACATATTGAGGTAGATCTAGTGCACCTTGTGAGGTGATATTTGAAGAGGTACACCACTGGAAAACATTTTTTTCTAAATCAACTGGTGCCAAAAAGTTAAGCAGATTTGTAAATTACTTCTATTAAAAAAATCTTAATCCTTCCAGTACTTATCAGCTGCTGTATGCTCCACAGGAAGTTCTTTTCTTTTTGAATTTCCTTTCTGTCTGACCACAGTGCTCTCTGCTGACACCTCTGTCCATTTTAGGAACTGTCCAGAATAGAAGCAAATCCCCATAGCAAACCTCTCCTGCTCTGGACAGTTCCTGACATAGACAGAGGTGTCAGCAGAGAGCACTGTGGTCAAACTAGAAAGAACTGCACAATTTTCTCTGTAGTATACAGCAGCTGATAAGTACTGGAAGGATTAAGATTTTTAATTAGAAGTAATTTAAAAATCTGTTCAACTTTCTGGCACCAGTTGATTTGAAAACTTTGTTTTCCTCTTGTGTCCACCAGGGTTTCCCTTTGAAGCAGAGCATGAATAACTTAAATAGATTGACACCAGAAAGGCATTGGCATTGGTGTTACTTGTGAATTTGGATCCAATTTGTTTTCCTTGAGTAATACAGAGATATCCCTTAAATATGGCAGTTAATACCTGTCTAGCACAAAACTTAAAGGGGTGATCTGGAAAAAAAAAAGTTTTGTGCTTTGTTTTTTCCCCCCCAGACATTACTATAACAAAAATCAAAACTCACCTTCCTCCTCTTCCTCATAGCTCTGCTATTAGGACGCCCAGTCCCCGGCCGGTTTCTGCTAACAGTCTGCTTCCCAGAGCTGTAGACATCACAGTGCTGATCAGCCAATCAGCAGTGTCCCGCCTCAGTCAGTGAATGAAGCACTGAAGTTGAGCATTTCCTGTTGAGATGAGTACATCTCAGAAATAGGGGGACAAGCAAGAGATTGGGTGACATCACACCGGGAGCTGTAGGGACAGAGGTAGATAAGTATGTCATATTTCTTTTCACCACCATCCAATAATAAAAAGCCAGTCAGTGCCTAGATAACCCTTTTAAGAAATTCCTATCTTTGAAGAACACATTAGTAGCAGATTTTCTTAATTTCTTTTTTTTAATTTTATTTAAAATTTTATTCTCAAAGCATCTGTACACCTACAAGTTTTTCATACTTCTCTATTACTGTGCAACAATTCAGAAGAATTTATTACCCAGCACCCAGTTCCTCAGGTCCCTTAGATTCCAAATGATCAAAATGCACTGTAGAGCCATGTCCATGCTGAATAAAAAGTATAAAAGTTTGTCAGCCAGGCAGCAAGGAAATTCAAAAAGAAAATAACTTCCTGTGGATCATACAACAGCTGATAAGTACTGGAAGGATTAAGATTTTTTAATAGAAGTAATTTAAAAATCTAATTTATAGCATATGACAAATAGTGAAATACTAATAATAAGAATGGAATAATATTAAATAATAATAATAATAATAAAAATAAAAATAAAAACAAAAATAAAAATATGAATATAGAAAGTAATATATATATAATAATAAAATTAGGAAATATATTAGCAACTATAGAATTATAAACATATGTTGTCATAGCCAATATTATGATAATAATCTAGTATCCCCTGATTGATAAATACACTCACATATAAGATATAATAAAATAACATGTGCTGAGCATTTTACCCAAATATCCATGAAAAAATGAGGGTGCGTATGTGCGCGTGTATACCCCGATATACCCCCAGGAAAGGCAGGGGGAGAGAGGCCGTCGCTGCACGCTTCTCTCTCCCTGCCTTTCCTGGGGTCTAGAGCGCTGCTGTCGGCCCTTTTCACCCCCTGGTTATCGGCGCCGCTGCCCGTTCTGTCCCCCTGACTATCGGTGCCGGCGCCGATAGCCAGGGGGAGAGAAGCGGCGCCGACAGCCAGGGGGAGAGAAGGGGCAGCGGCACCCATTGCCGGCGCCGCTGCCCCGTTGCCTCCCCCCATCCCCGGTGGCATAATTACCTGAGTCCGGTCCACGCTGCTCCAGGCCTCCGTCGTGCGTCCCCAGCGTCGTTGCTATGCACGGCGCGGCGCTCTGACGTCATGCGCCGCGCCGTTCAGGGCATAGCAATGACGCCGGGGACGCACGACGGAGGCCTGGAGCAGCGCGGACCGGACTCAGGTAATTATGCCACCGGGGATGGGGGGAGGCAACGGGGCAGCGGCGCCGGCGCCGGCGTTGGTGCCGCTGCCCCTTCCCTCCCCCTGGCTGTCGGCGCCGCTTCTCTCTCCCTGGCAATCGGCGCCGGCACCGATAGTCAGGGGGACAGAACGGGCAGTGGCGCCGATAACCAGGGGGTGAAAAGGGCCGACAGCAGCGCTCTAGACCCCAGGAAAGGCAGGGAGAGAGAAGCGGGCAGCGACGGCCTCTCTCCCCCTGCCTTTCCTGGGGGGTGTATCGGTGTATAACACGCACACAGACTTTAGGCTAAAAATTTTATCCTAAAAAGTGCGTGTTATATGCCGATAAATACGGTAGATCTCAAATAATGTAGTATTAGTTATTTTGGTGTTTCTAAGATTTTATAATTAATATGGATTTATACATGGCCCTTCTGTTTCATACTAGTTTGTATTTAATATTAGGGATTATGAAATGAATTAGGTTTACAGCTAAATCCGTACAATTTTGGATAAAATTCGCACACAGAAATAACGGCTAAATAGGAAGGTGTGAATTAGCGTGTAGACAATCACCTCAGGTTTTTCCAAATAGAGTGTGATCCATGTGTTATCCAGGTATCCAGTTCTTCCATGTAATTTTAATGTGATGATGCGGTAGGTCATGTGACCGGACCGCTCAGTATTTTAATTGTGTTTGTTATGAGATGTATTAGTCTACGATTAAGCCCTGTAAAGGGTGAAACGCGTCAGACATCTTTATCTGTATGTATCCTGCAGTGGAATAAATAAAGACTAGCCCTTTTTTACCTCATACCTTGGTGCCGGACGGAGTTCTTTCTAATTTAAAAATCTGTTTAACTTTCTGGAGCCAGTTGATATGAAAAAAAAAATGTTTTCCACTGGAGTATCCCTTTAATTAGTATACATATGAGAATAAATGAGTTTAAACCACTACCTTGAGTTTATTACTACATAATTAAAAGATATATTACTGTGGTAGACACAATATTACAAATCAAAAATGATAGCTCAGTGCAATACATAGGAGAACTTGTGGTCTGCTAGGAGAGTAATGCAGCCATGTTACCGCTTACAAATAATGCATCATATACTTGTGGTAACCACGAGTGAAACCCGCGACCGCCACTACGCTGAGGTTAGCTACTTGGTTCTTGGGGGGGTTATGAACCCAGGGTCGGATGGTATTAACCCTTAATGTCATGTGACGCCACTGTAGTTTTGGTATCTCCCGGGGTACTACAGGTCCGGGGAACTCCGTCTCCCCACAGGCTAGCAAGGAAAGAATTGACTCCACACTAGGTTGCAGTTTAACGGAGGCTTTACTAACTTGAAGATAGGTGGTACAATCTTCACAGCGCTCAACCAAAGTCTCCCAAAGGGTTAACAGACAGTCTCTAGAGGACCACACAGCTTGCAGTGCCTGGACTTGATATTGCATATATGCTTGGCTCTTACGGCCGGACTAGGAGTTTTAGGTCTGCGCTATATTAGGCTTGAGATTAAAGTCACTTACTGAAGTGTCGGTAGATTTGTGGCTTTTCGCCGGAAGATAATGAATTGTCCTTTAGGAATTCTCTGATCAAGGCTGAAGTAAAGGCTTGCTATTAGTTGCGGTTACTTCATGCTTTTCATATCTCCCTCTCATCTTTGCTCTCACTCCTCTGCGGATTCTCTCTGCTACTCCGGAGCTTCACCTCCTCTGAACTTGCTCGGACCTCCACTCTGTACTCCACATCACTCTTCTCAACTCCTCTCCTCCTCTACTCTCCTACTCTCTTTCACACAGGAAATACCACCCATTATAAGGGGCGGCTAAAATAAAGGCCATTGGCCAGGCAGCTGTGGATCATAGAGTTGTCTGTATCCCCTTTAGGATTTACAATAAAGTTACATACAAGTAATAACATAATATAACACCTTACACAAAAGTTTAGTCTAGCCCTCAGTCCTCCACTCTCACATACCCTGACTAAGCATGAGGTTGCTAGGTAACATACTTAAAGCTACAGACACCTAATAACGGATTGCTAAATTATAACAGTGCAAATACACATTAGAAATTGTTGAGTCCCTGCAGGGGAGCCCCCAGGACACTGGAGGTCTCAATCTGACAGAGCCTAAAATCCCTTGACACAATGTACCTGTACTGGGACACCACATACTATTACAAAGGTGCTTACAGTGCTGGGTAAACATAATAGTCATAGGCACAATCTGCCCCCAAACAGGTAGTCACACAAGTATATGAATAGGAATGCTAGTAGTGCTAGGTGCTGCCAAAGCTGCGTATCATGCTCAAACATGGCTCACCCATAGTAACTGCAGGACCACTCTCCTTTACCCCTACGTACATTTCGATACTTCTTTATCAAGAGGATCTCTAGCAGCACCAAGCTAAACTAAAGAGAGAGGAGTGAGCAGGGGTTGTGCGTGTCCATATAGACAGGGTGACTCTATGACAAACTGATAACTACATAGCTTTTGAAAATGGCGTCTGTAACCTAGTTCGACCCAATAAAAAGAGGAAGAGATGATATGATACACACTTAAAATGTAAAATAAGAAGAGTTTTGATCAAGCTTTCATACACTGCTCAAAAAAAATTAAGGGGACACTTAAACAACACACTTCTGTGAAATCCCACTGTCAACTCAGGAAGCAACACTGATTGACAATCAATTTCACATGCTGTTGTGCAAATGGAACAGACAACAGGTGGAAATTATAGGCAATTAGCAAGACACCCCCAATAAAGGATTGGTTCTGCAGGTGGTGACCACAGACCACTTCTCAGTTCCTATGCTTCCTGGCTGATGTTTTGGTCACTTTTGAATGCTGGCGGTACTTTCACTCTAGTGGTGACATGAGACGGAGTCTACAACCCACACAAGTGACTCAGGTAGTGCAGCTCATCCAGGATGGCACATCAATGCGAGCTGTGGCAAGAAGGTTTGCTGTGTCTGTCAGCGTAGTGTCCAGAGCATGAAGGCGCTACCAGGAGACTGGCCAGTACATCAGGAGACGTGGAGGAGCCCGTAGGAGGGCAACAACCAAGCGGCAGGACTGTTACCTCCGCCTTTGTGCAAAGAGGAGCAGGAGGAGCACTGCCAGAGCCCTGCAAAATGACCTCCCGCAGGCCACAAATGTGTATGTGTCCACTCAAAAGGTCAGAAACAGACTCCATGATGGTGGTATGAGGGCCCGATGTCCATAGGTGAGGGTTGTGCTTATAGCCCAACACTGTGCAGGATGTTTGGCATTTGCCAGAGAATACCAAGATTGGCAAATTCGCCACTGGGGCCCTGTGCTCTTCACAGATGAAAGCAGGTTCACACTGAGCACATGTGACAGACATGACAGATTATGGAGATGCTGTGGAGAACGTTCTGCTGCCTGCAACATCCTCCAGCATGACCGGTTTGGTGGTGGGTCAGTAATGGCGTCTGGTGGCATTTCTTTGGGGGGCCGCACAGCCCTCCATGCGCTTGCCAGAGGTAGCCTGACTGCCATTAGGTACCGAGATGAGATCCTCAGACCCCTTGTGAGACCATATGCTGGTGTGGTTGGCCCTGGGTTCCTCCTAATACAAGACAATACTAGACCTCATGTGGCTGGAGTGTGTCAGGAGTTCCTGCAAGGGGAAGGCATTGATGCTATGGACTGGCCCGCCCGTTCCCCAGAACTGAATTCTATTGAGCACATCTGGGACATCATATCTTGCTCCATCCACCAATGCCATGTTGCGCCACAGACTGTCCACCTCATCAGGAGCATGCCCAGGGGTTGTAGGGAAGTCATATGGGCACGTGGAGGCCACACACAATACTGAGCCTCATTTTGACTTGTTTTAAGGACATTACATCTAAGTTGGATCAGCCTGCAGTGTGGTTTTCCACTGTGATTTTGAGTGTGTGTCACGATGCCGGCTGGCAGGAGGTGGATCCTCTGTGCCAGAGAGGGATGGCGAGGACCGTGCTAGTGGACCGGTTCTAAGTCACTACTGGTTTTCACCAGAGCCCGCCGCAAAGCGGGATGGTCTTGCTGCGGCGGTAGTGACCAGGTCGTATCCACTAGCAACGGCTCACCTCTCTGACTGCTGAAGATAGGCGAGGTACAAGGGAGTAGGCAGAAGCAAGGTCGGACGTAGCAGAAGGTCGGGGGCAGGCGGCAAGGATCGTAGTCAGGGGCAACGGCAGGAGGTCAGGAACACGGGCTAGGAACAAACAAGGGAACGCTTTCACTAGGCACAAGTGCAACAAGATCCGGCAAGGGAGTGCAGGGGAAGTGAGGTGATATAGGGAAGTGCACAGGTGGAAACTAATTAAGCTAATTGGAAGATTGGGCCAGGCACCATCATAGGTGCACTGGCCCTTTAAATCGCAGAGACCCGGCGCGCGCGCGCCCTAGGGAGCGGGGCCGCGCGCGCCGGGACAGGACCGACGGAGAGCGAGTCAGGTACGGGGACCGGGGTGCGTATCGCGAGCGGGCGCCACCCGCATCGCGAATCGCATCCCGGCTGGAGGCGGGACCGCAGCGCACCCGGTCAGTGGATCTGACCGGGGCGCTGCAGCAACGAGGATGAGGCGAGCGCTCCGGGGAGGAACGGGGACCCGGAGCGCTCGGCGTAACAGTACCCCCCCCCTTGGGTCTCCCCCTCTTCTTGGGGCCAAAGAACCTGAGGAAAAAAAAGTCAATTTTTCCGTGATGAGGTCCGATGCACATTAGGAGGGGTTCTGTGCGGAAACGCATGAGACAGTCCAATCTTTTATTGTTAATACAATAGATGTAGAGGGGTCTGGCGAGACTGGTCACAGGGACGTAGAACCTGTTGATAAGAGAGGCCAAAAAAATTTTTCCTGCAGATCCGGAATCCAAGAAGACCATAGTAGAGAAGGAGAAGGTAGAGGCAGATATCCGCACAGGCACAGTAAGGCGTGGAGAAGCAGAGTTGACATCAAGAACTGTGTCACCTTTGTGCGGAGTCAGCGTACGTCTTTCCAGGCGGGGAGGACGGATAGGACAATCCTTCAGGAAGTGTTCGGTACCGGCATAGTACAGGCAAAGATTCTCCATGCGGCGTCGTGTCCTCTCTTGAGGTGTCAAGCGAGACCGGTCAACTTGCATAGCCTCCGCGGCGAGAAGCACAGGAACGGATTGCAGAGGACCAGAGGAGAGAGGAGCCGGGGAGAAAAAACGCCTCGTGCGAACAAAGTCCATATCCAGGCGGAGCTCCAGACGCCATCCGGAAGAACGCATGTCAATGCGAGTGGCAAGATGAATGAGTTCATGCAGGTTAGCAGGAGTTTCTCGTGCGGCCAGAACATCTTTAATGTTGCTGGATAGGCCTTTTTTAAAGGTCGCGCAGAGAATCTCACTATTGCAGGACAACTCGGAAGCAAGAGCACGGAACTGAATGGCGTACTCGCCAACGGAAGAAACACCCTGGACCAGGTTCAGCAGGGCAGTCTTGGCAGAAGAGGCTCGGGCAGGCTCCTCGAAGACACCACGGACCTCAGCGAAGTAGGACTGGACTGTGGCTGTGGCAGGATCATTGCGGACCCCATCAAATTTGTCCGGCAGGGACAAGCAGGGGTTAGGAGCGGCCGGTTGCTGCGGAGGAGTTGCAGGAGCCGGCGGAGGAGATGGTTGTTGTAGCTGCTGTGTCTGTGGCAGCAGCTGCTGTATCTGTGACTGAAGTTGCAGTGTCACGGTGGTCAAGTATGCCAGCTGGTGATTTCGCTGGGCAATCCGTTGGGCTTGCTGGGCAATCTGTTGGGCTTGCTGGGCAATCACCGTGGTGAGGTCGGCGACAACTGGCAGAGGAACTTCAGCGGGATCCATGGCCGGATCTACTGTCACGATGCCGGCTGGCAGGAGGTGGATCCTCTGTGCCAGAGAGGGATGGCGAGGACCGTGCTAGTGGACCGGTTCTAAGTCACTACTGGTTTTCACCAGAGCCCGCCGCAAAGCGGGATGGTCTTGCTGCGGCGGTAGTGACCAGGTCGTATCCACTAGCAACGGCTCACCTCTCTGACTGCTGAAGATAGGCGAGGTACAAGGGAGTAGGCAGAAGCAAGGTCGGACGTAGCAGAAGGTCGGGGGCAGGCGGCAAGGATCGTAGTCAGGGGCAACGGCAGGAGGTCAGGAACACGGGCTAGGAACAAACAAGGGAACGCTTTCACTAGGCACAAGTGCAACAAGATCCGGCAAGGGAGTGCAGGGGAAGTGAGGTGATATAGGGAAGTGCACAGGTGGAAACTAATTAAGCTAATTGGAAGATTGGGCCAGGCACCATCATAGGTGCACTGGCCCTTTAAATCGCAGAGACCCGGCGCGCGCGCGCCCTAGGGAGCGGGGCCGCGCGCGCCGGGACAGGACCGACGGAGAGCGAGTCAGGTACGGGGACCGGGGTGCGTATCGCGAGCGGGCGCCACCCGCATCGCGAATCGCATCCCGGCTGGAGGCGGGACCGCAGCGCACCCGGTCAGTGGATCTGACCGGGGCGCTGCAGCAACGAGGATGAGGCGAGCGCTCCGGGGAGGAACGGGGACCCGGAGCGCTCGGCGTAACAGTGTGTCTCCACATCCAGACCTCCATGGATTGATAAATTTGATTTCCATTGATAATTTTTGTGATTTTGTTGTCAGAACATTCAACTATGTAAAGACGAAAGTATTTCATACGATTAGTTCATTATCTAGGATGTGTTATCTCCGTGTTCCCTTTATTTTTTTGAGCAGTGTGTATTATTCAGGATATATTTCAATAATCCTGGAATATGTCCAGGCCCCATACATACTTGCAGATTTTATGTCCAGGTGATGTGAGTTTAGGTAACTTACATCTGGAGATAACTCAACACCTAGAGATCTTCAAACAGCGACATAATGTGGGTGAGTCGAGATCAAACAGAAGGGTCGGAAAGGTTTGTGTTGCCGACTTATCATTAGGATTCTTAAAGCCAGGCTCGTATTATTGTTTACAGTCTTGAGTCATATCCCTAAAACTTGACAATGTAAACCAATAACAGATACAGTAGGAGGACTGGTCTGAAAATGAATTTAGTTTTACGGTACTTTGGGGGATTCATAAAGGTCAGGGTGATGACAAGGCCCTGGGGCAATACTCTGGGTCTTCAGCAGGAACACATTCCTATTCATCTTTCTGCCCCATCCTGGAAGATCTTGTTTTAAATGGCTTCAAACCTCTGTCAGGAAGACAAATGTCCGTGTTGAGTCACAGGAATGATTAATCTCCTGCTTAACAAATTAATAGGGGTTAAATGGATGGTGCTTTATAGACGCCAAGTAAAAAGATGTTCAAGGAGCTTCTAGCCATAGTATATGCTCCTGTTATCAGTTCTAACGTCCTAATCTAAGGAAATGACCATCCGTTATCTTTACACCCGGGATGTACAATTACTTGTCTAATTCTTCACTTTCCTACTAAGTTAAAAAAACAATGAGTAGTAGGCGGAGGATTGGAATAACATTGGTCTTAGCTGGAGATAGCACCTGTCTCTCTCGATGTCAGAACACTATTTGTAGATCAAACAAATCGTTCATGCTGATGTTCTATGTATTGATACACATTACTGATGTTTATATGGAAAGTGTTAAGGTTGAAGGGGTACTCCGCCCCTAAACATCTTATCCCGTATTCAAAGGATAGGGGATAAGATGTCTGACCACGGGGATCCCGCCACTGGGCCCGCCCAGACATCCAGTGCACAGTGCAAACTTCGCAGTTATGCCCCGCCCGTGACGTCACAGCCACACCCCCGAATGCAAGTCTATGGGAGGGGGCATGATGTCCATCATGCCCCCTTCCATAGACTTGCATTGAGGGGGCGTGACCGTGACATCACAAGAGGGGCATGGCCTTGACGTGGCGAGCCTCCAGCGCTGAACCCGATGCTCATCGAACACGGGGTGTGGCAGGGAACCCCCACAATCAGACATCTTATTGCCTATCCTTTGGATAGGGGATACGATGTCTAGGGGCGGAGTACCCCTTTAAGGTGGCCTCATACCTTAGATATTTAATGGTAAGTCTGACCATTTTTGGTGGGATCTGGTAAACTAGAAAAATGATTCTCAAAGCCTGAGTTCCAACATATGGATGGATATAACACTCTACAAACAGGGGAGGCATAGGGTACTTTCACTGAACATGTTCTACTTTAACATGTCATCATCCCAGTCACACACCATCTTTAGAGAACTTGTACCTATGAACAGCTTTGGGTACAGTATGAGTGTTGGGGGTGACATGAAGTATTTGGTTATTGTGGCAAGGGGTGAGATGATTTCACTTGACTTATATTTACTAACGTACATTGACCACAGTGGGCAGAGGTACACTCTACTATAAATTATATAGGACATGATGTCCTTGGGTCATTAGTTTTGGACCATTTTGGACCATTTATGTGCTTGGATAATGTTGTCCTTATAAAGTATAAACAGTAAAACATTTTTGAGAAGACCACCCAGACTGCATTAAATGTCTTCTGAAAGACAATGGCCAATATGTATATTGTATCGTAGAACTGAAAATTGGTCACAGGAAACCTGGTCCGAGTAAGAGAGCAGACTTCTCAAAGAGGTGTTTTTTGGAAAGTTTTCACTGTATCTGGATATAGACCATGTGACCTATGTTATGTGTGAACCACCTTATAAGAAAAAGACAAATAATTGGCTCTTATGTCAGTTGCAAATGAGGTTGTCTTCTTCTGATCCTTTGGCGTCAAGTATTGTGTCAGACCTTGGGCCCACAAGAGGGTACATGGTACTCTAGTGGGCCAGGGCATCCTTGGCCTTTTCAAGATCCCTGTTGCTCCCGCTAAAAAGGATTTATGGTTCTGCATTGTTTTATGTTTACTAACTCATACATGACAAGTGACATAGCAAGCAGTGACAGACCACAAAGGTGATATTAATATGGATGTCAAACAAAGACAGTGGGGTGACCACTGACCCATCAGGATAACAAATTAATTTACTATAGGAAAATCCATGTACACAGCTGAAGAACCAAAGATTTCTGCAATCTTTAAAGTTGTACTAGAACCTATCCTTGCTGTCTTACGGCTTTTAGGATGCATTGCACCGTCTATGATTAATCTTATGGAAGACTGACTTGACAGTTCAGAAGACCAGTCAAACCAGTTTAAGCTATTAGCCTTATTTTGAAGCTCAAGTAGTCTGGATTTTAGTAGCACATCCTACAATATGTGGCATCACTGGCTCGATCTACCTACAGTGTATCAGTGATTCCCAAATAACGCTTTGTGGATGGGAAATTGCTTAGACCTGCTAAAAGATTCAGCTTTATGGATCCCATGTTAATGTTTGTTGTCCCATAGTTTGTCCCTTCCACAGAATAATATGCCCAATTTGTGGCCTGCTTCAGGTCCATGGCCAACTTTTTAATATACTTTTTCTCTGACATATAACTCCGCCATCTCCCTCCATGAACATTTGGTTTGCCCAAATTTTAGCCCAAAACATCTTAAATTACAAATGACTTCAAAAATAGTCTAGATCAAAGTGTATGTGTCAGAGTTTAATACACTTAACCACCTAAACAGGGTCTGTAAGTCAAAGCTAAGAGACCTGACCTCTCCTAGAATAAAACACACATTCACACATTCTTAAGGTTGAGTGGACCGTGAACTGAGTTGAGAAGCTCTGTCACCCAGAGGATACGAGAGGTGATGTATTATCAGCAGCCTGAAAGTACAGGTATAGTCCCAGTATCAATCTTACTCAGCAGGAACAGCATAGGTGAGGTGATGAAAAATAGAAATGTTTCGTCTTCTGCAGTCACATGCCCCTGATTGATGGCGAGGAGGAGATCTGAAATGTGAGTGGATGAGACTTCTCTAGTTGAGCGGAGAATGTTGAGAGGGTGGGAGATCATTGCTCTGTCAACAGCAGATTTTAGTTCACTGTCCTGGCTCAATACCCTAAGGGCCAGAGAAGAAGGGAAGAGGGCAGTGTCAGGACAAGGGGCTGCCAAAGTCTACCACAGTGCCCGCACTGGTTGGAGAAGTACCCACCGTCCTCCATGTCTAAGATGTTAGGAGATTGTGCCCTGATATAGTTTATGTGGACTGGAAGATGATATTTAAATCTCATAAACAATTTCAATGGACATCCATTACTCCTACAGACTTGTTAAAGAAAACAACTCAGTGTCGGCACTACACTAGACATCAGAACTGTCCTGCTAATATCTGAATGAAAGCAATGGCTCCTTAGCTGTATAGCCCCTTAAAGGGGTACTCCTCCCCTAGACATCTTATCCCCTATCCAAAGGATAGGGGATATGATGTCTGATTGCGGGGGCCCAGCTGCTGGGGACCCCCAAGATCTAGGCTGCGGCACCCCAGTGTGAACTTCGCTCTGTGACGGATGACTGGCGATGCAGGGCGGAGGCTCGTCATGTCATGGCCATGCCCCCTGAATGCCAGTCTATGGGAAGGAGCGTGATTGCCGTCACGCCCCCTCCCATAGACTTACATTGAGGGGGCGTGGCCGTGATGTCACAATCAGGGCGCAGCCGTGATGTCTCGATCCTCCGGCGCTATACCCAGTGCTCTAAATGAACGCCGGGTGATGCAGGGAGATCATGGGGTCCCCAGCGGCCGGACCCCCGCAATCAGACATTTTCATCCCTTATCCTTTGGATAGGGGATAAGATGTCTAGGGGTGGAGTACCCCTTTAAGCACTAAACTAATGAAATTAATCATGCAAAAAAATTATTTTATTGGAAGGTAAATGATTGATGACCGCATCACCTGGGCATTGTGTCAGACTTCACCTGGATTTCAGGAAAAGTGTAGGCGAACAGCTCTATTTAGCTTTACTAGGCCTATATTTTGTTTCAAGTAATCTACTGGAAAATGTCATCAATAAATGATCTGAAATGGTCTGGAGTCCCATAATTTGTAGTTCCTTGTATTGGTTTCCCTTCATTGGTGGCTTTCTGTGGTTGGGCATCTGCAAGTCAGTCAGTGGTTACGTTCTGTAATATAGTGGGATTACCGCTATTCTCATTAGGTTGGCTTTACACCTTTTCAGATAATGTTTCTTTGGCTAAAACTACAAAAAGAATGCCTTAACAATCAGTCACATGTATCATTAGGTAATCAGGATAAGATGTCAGATCGCTGCGGTCCCGGTGTGGCACCGCGCTATCATTACAGCACAGGGCGAGTTCGCTCTGCAAGTAATGACGGGCAATACAGGAGCCGAAGCATCGTTACGTCACGGCTCCACCCCTTGTGATGTCACGGTCCGCCCCTTTAAATACATGTCTATGGGAGGGGGCGTGGCGGTCATCACGCCCCCTGCCATAGACCTGCATTAAGGGGACGGGCCGTGATGTCACAAGGGGCGGAGCCATGACGTCACACTGCTCTGTCCCCCATATCGCCCATCATTACGCACACAGCGAACTCGCTCTGTGCTGTAATGATGCGGTGCCGCAGCGGGGATCCCGGGGATCCCCAGCAGCGGGACCGTGGCGATCTGACATCTTATCCCCTATACTTTGGATAGTGGATAACATGTTTAGGGGCGGAGTACCCCTTTAAGGACTCAGCCCATTTTGGCCTTAAGGACTCATAACTCAAAAAATCATAACTCTTTTATATTTGCATCTACAGACTAGTATGAGGGCTTGTTTTTTGCGTGACCAGTTGTCCGTTGTAATGCCATCACTCACTTTACCATAAAATATATGGCGCAATCAAAAAAATACTATTTGTGGGGGGAAATTAAAAAGAAAACCGCAATTTTGCTAATTTTGGAAGGTTTTGTTTTCTTTATTCTTTGGGTCAATATGATTAAAATAATACACATGATAACACACTTTTCTATTACTGTTGCGCTTAAAAAAAATTGCAAACATTTTAACCAAATTAGTACATTTAAAATCCCCCTATTTTGAAAACCTATAACTTTTTCATTTTTCCGTATAAGCGGTGATATGAGGGCTCATTTTCTGCGCCGTGATCTGTACTTTTTCTTGATGCCATATTTGCTTATATAAAACTTTTAATCCATTTTTTATTCATTTTTTTTTATAAAATAAAAAGCAGCTATTTTGGACTTTTTTTTTTACGTTCGGTATCATTAATATTTTATTTTAATAGTTCAGATATTTACGCACGCGGCGATACCAAATATGTATATAAAATATTTTTTTACACTTTTTTGGGGTGAAATAGGGGAAGTGGGACAATTTACATTTTTATTGGGGGAGGGGGTTTTTCACATGTTTTTTACTTAATTTTTTTACTTTTATTTTTACACTTTAATAGTCCCCATAGGGGACTATTTATGGTAATCATTCGATTGCTAATACTGTTCAGTGCTATGTATAGGACATAAACCTGATCAGTGTTATCGGTCATCTTCTGTTCTGGTCTGCTCGATCGCAGATGCCGGGAAGGCAGCGGAGGCAGGTGAGGGGACCTCCGTCTGCCATGCTGGATGATCGGATCGCCGCGGCAGCGCTGCGGGCGATCTGATCCTCAATTTTAGTGACCGCGATGCTGCAGATGCTGTGATCTGTATTGATCACGGCATCTGAGGGGTTAATGGCGGACATCCACGGGATCGCGGATGTTCGCCATTACCGGCTGATCCCTGACTGTGATCAGCAGCTGGGACCTGCCGCCCATGATCCGGGCATCGCTCCGATGCTCGCGGTTATGCTTAGGATATAAATGTACGTCCTGGTGCGTTAAGTACCACCTCACCAGGACGTACATTTATGTCTGGCGTCGTTAAGGGGATAGAACACCCCAGTAGTGCTTGCTCTTGGCAGGCAGTAGTTCTAGAAACACAGTTTTAGGCAGAGAAAAAAAAGCAGAACGGCACTCACCATATTCAGTTAAATTATCCACATCTGTTCATTGAGGACATAGCAGTGTAAATACACACATAATGGCCATGATTTACTAAGAGTGTTGTGCAGTTTTCTTTGTGAGGTTTTTCCACTGTATTTACTAAGCTTTCCCTATATTTTCCACTTTTCCCTACATTTTCCTTTTTTTACGCATGCTCTGATCTGTAGGGTTTTCCTCTGCTCAAATCCACCACATTTTCTGTGGAAACCTTAGTAAATATTTAATATAAAAGATGGGAGATGCACAGTGTTCAAACCCTTACAAGGGTTAGTGGGTGCCCATCCTCAAGCTTGACCAAGGCAAACGTATCAAATAGAAGAAATGGAAGACGGCACTCCGGTATTGGTGTCCAAATTCAAAGAAGGTGGTTTATTGATCCCAATACATACAGAATGATGCAACGTTTCGACCTAACAATAAGGTCTTTATCAAGCACGTGCTTGATAAAGACCTTATTGTTAGGTCGAAACGTTGCATCATTCTGTATGTATTGGGATCAATAAATCACCTTCTTTGAATTTGGACACCAATACCGGAGTGCCGTCTTCCATTTCTTCTATTTGATTAGTAAATATTTAGTTTTTTTGTGAATATGTCGGGAACATGCCCCTTTTATGTGACCACACCCCCTTTCCCCAACAGACACACCCCTTTTTTGGGTCTTCTCAGTAAAATGGAAAGTTGGTCGGGTTTTTCATTTCTGGCACAAACAGAATTTTCTGGGGCAGAAACAGATGTGGGCAATTTTACCACATATGGTGAGTGCTGTTCTGCTTTATTTCTCTGCCTATGACTCCTACAGAACCTGCAAAGCAATTATTTTCCCAGTTATGTGAGATGGTTGGTAACTAATGGTATGCATTTCATGATAAGTGCATAAGAATGTCATAGAGGGTGCCCCAAGCTTGATACCAACTTGTGTGAGTGGGTCTCACTGTAGTGGAACCTGTTTATTCATGAATTCCAGGATCAGCCATTTTTTTTATTTTAAGAAGGTCTCTAGCTAAGCTGTCTAAATCTTCTATGTATGGCTGCAATATAGGGTTAGCTAGGGTCTGGTTCCCAGAAGTGACATGGGGGTTCCCACTAACTCCAAACCATGACCACTATTTCTCAACATAGACAATTCAGATTTTTTTGAATGTTTACTGTGAAAGCTCTAAAAAGTCACTAAAACCTTAACTGGAGTATTTGTTCTATCAGATCTTATAGTTTTTTTTTTTTTTTTAGCGTTTCTCAATACCTAACATGCATTTTAGTTCTGCAGGAAAAGATCATTATAAATGGCTAGGAAGTCGATGTAGTGACATGAGGGTTGTCACCTCTGTTGTCTGGGACACTGGACAAGTGATTGATAAATGATGGATAAAAATCACAGGTAAGTTAGAATAAAAAACAAGAATGGATATTAGACAAAGAAAAGACTATCTGCCCGGTGCAAGAGATGTGTAGAGGAATAGACACAATGTTGAGCAGAGGTTCCTTATGCCCAACAGAAATGATGATTATGTGCTTAACCCTCCATCAAGGGCCTATTGAATCCATCCAATATTAAAATGCTTTGTAAACTTTGTTCTTATCATTGTACACACTGTCATCGATAAGATAGGATATAGGTTATTTATGAATGATTCCATAGGAAATAGACCTTAGTGACGGGGGTACTAATTTCTGGTGTAACCTGGCACGCATTAAAATAGGTGACCATGGGGGGCGCATGTGTGGTGTGCCTTTACAGGACCTTGTCCTGTTCCTGTCCTTAGTCCCCTCAGTTAGAGTCCCTCCATTCCCAGGGCTCTCCTGCAGGGCTGTTCTCCCCTTACTTATTAATTACTCCCTCATATAATGCATTATGATTGTATTGTACCTATTGTTCAGTGTATATAAAGGATGTACAAATGTATAAAATGTACAGGACCTTCCTGGGTCATGTGATACTGTCATGTGATGTACCCAGAGTTCCCTGGGTACAGGACCTCTAGGCTTGGCAACCAATTGGATTAGTCCAGCCCCCCTAGTATATAAGGGGCTGTAGTCTCTAAATTCACTCTCTTATCTCCTGGATCTAAAGCAAGCACAGATACTACTCAATTCATCTCAACTAGGCCAAAGCCTAAGGAACCTGCAGCCACAACAAAAACGTGAGTTATCAAGCTCTATCTACAATTCCTAGTGACTACTATTCAACTCAAAGCATATAATAAGTAGCACAGTGGCCTGCACAAATCTCAATTCTACAAGTCCCAGCAAAGACTGTGAGGTATCCTGCATCCCGGCGGTTACTTCAAGAGAAACTGTATAACTGTAAAGACTGTTCTAAAAGAAGTTTAAGTAAAAGTTCCAGTTATCTCATAAATCCTGCTGTGGACATTCCATTTATTTCCTGCAGTTTTTGGTCCGTTTGTCAGCAGGGCCTCATTCAGAGAACAATCGCACTTTGGTGTCATGACAAATCAAGGGTTAATACCAACAGACCCTGTAACACCATTGCCTCACCCAGTCACCACACATGCGCACGGCTCGCTGGTGAGGACGTGTTCCCTGTGAGCTCTGCACCTCCTGCCGGGCTTCAGCCTTAATTAGCGCCAATTGATCGGCTCCACAGCGGAGAATCCTCCACATACCTGTTGCTCAGATAGCAGAAACCTGTCCTGGAACCTCGCAACGCTCTCTATCCCAAACAATTCCAGACATTTTCAGATCTAGCAAGAGATCCGCGCCCTTCCAGCCCAGAGCCAATGGATGATGAGTGCATTGCAGACTCCGTTCCTGCACCGCTGACACCCAAGGGACTGCGCAACCCTGCTGATTTGTTCCGCTCCATACAGCACATGTTCTGGACTGAACTAGCCCAAGTTGTTACTGACTTTACCGAACAAGTAAGTAAACTGGGCCTGCGCGTCTCTAACCTGGAACTGCGCGCTGGACTCTGACCCTAAATCTATGAATGAGCACGCAGACTGGTTGGACCTCCTAGAATTGAAAATAGAGGACCTCGAGAATAGGTCCCGGAGGACTAACATTAGAATTAGGGGCCTGTCTGAGTCTACCATTTACCTGTCTGTTGTAGTCACGGCCCTATTTCAAGACTTACTCCCCCAGTCTGACCCTTCTCTCCTCAGCAAAGACCGCATCCATAGAGCGCTGGGATGCCCCAAAAATCCAGAGGTTCCGAGGGATGTGGTCCTCCGCCTCCACTACCCGGAGATTCGGGACAAGCTTCTACAGGCGTCACAGAATGTCTCTCCCTTGGTGGGACTCCCATATTCTGTACATCTACTGTATTTGCCGACCTCGCTCCATCCACCCTGGAGCGCAGGCGAAACATGCGACCAGCTACTCTGGCTCTCCAAAAAGCACAAACACGCTACCGCTGGGGGTTTCCCTTCAGCCTTCAGTTCCAGATTAAATCTAATTCATACACAGTGCGCACTCCATCCGAAGCACTCACGCTCCTCTACCTGCTCGTCAACCCAGGCTCAAGAGACTCTGGCAGCGTGTGGACTCTCCTCTCAAACGACACCGTACTCACCACCAGAACCCGGGATGATTAGATCTACACCTATGGTCCCCGTCTGGACCGGTTCCTGTTAATCTTCTTGCTAACTGACTGTCACCTGGACCTGTTCAATGATCCTTTTTTCAATATTTTTGGCTGCCTTTTCTAGCCCGGGACTCTGTTAGCACAGTGCCCTTTTTTTTCATTGTCACTGCTACAGCTCTTGCTGTTCCTCTATGCTGAAATTTTCCTTTTATTTCATTTTTCTATCCTGCTTGCTCCTCTGTTATTTTTTTCAGTATACTCATTGACAATATATATGTGTGTGTGTTTGTATCTAGTTTGTATTTAGTTCAGATCTCTTGCCATTCTTTTCCTTTGCCTCCAATTGGAGGTGCCCTGGCAGGCTGGATTACCATGTTGCCCTCATGTGTAGGGTGTTGTAGAACATGGGGGTCTTTTTTGCTCTTGGGGTCCTACCTGTCTGCCACCCTGTGGTCTCTCAGTGTTGTTCTTCTCTGTTGGTTATGTTTGTCTTTGATTTTCTGTTTTTCTTCCTGCTATGGTCAGAGGCTTTTGAGTTCTCTTGTATCCACCACCTTCTCCTCTTTTCCCCTTCCCGCTTCAGTGTCACCCTTCTGTCATACTCCCTTTATGTGTCTCTATCCACCTAGCGCTACTTTGCTTTTCTTAGCCCCCTCTCTATTGTTTTTCCTATGTCGCATAGTTTCACATAATGTCTGGGGCTTTAACTCCCCAAGCAAACGGAAGAAGGCCATTCTAGACTATTTGAAGTATAATCCTGACATTATATGTCTACAAGTATCGCATTTTACTCCTTCCTCCTATCCTAAATTCCTTCACTCTTGTTTTTCTCATTTTTACTTATCCTCTTTTACCTCTAAATCCCATGGGGTGGTTGTCCTCCTCAACAACTCTTTCTCTTTTACTTTGCTTCATTCCCACTCTGACCCGGAGGGCCGCTATGTAATCTTGGAGGGTCTCTATCGGGAGTCTCGACTGTGCATTGTAAACACTTACACCCCAAATGATGATCCTCTCACCCATTTTGTTGCTGTTGCCACTAAATTGCAATCCCTCTCTTATGATCACTTGGTGTGGGGAGGCGACTTTAACATGGTGCAGAATGGTGTTCTAGATCAATCCCACATGACAGCTTTTTGCCGCTCTTGTGCACAGCAGAGACTTCTTCTGGGAACTCTCTGATTCTGATCTTGCAGATGCCTGGAGGGTACATAATTTGTCTTACAGGGGTTGCACCTTTTATTTTTCTTCCAATAAACTCTACACTAGAATTGACTGGATACTTACCAATACTTCCTCTCTTACTCACCTATACCTACATCCCCTGTGTGTGGTCCGATCACAATCTGTTTTTTGCTCATTTTAACTTTGGGGTCCGTTGCAATACCCCTCAATGTGTCGCTTCCCTGTCGAACCCACTTGCGATCCCAGATCGAGACCAAACTTTCTTCCTTTGTTGCTAATGAAACTCCAAACCCTGATTCAAGTTGGGTCTGGATGGCCCATAAGGCCTTTATTGGGGGGTCTCAAACGGGATAGGACAAAGGTGCAATCAATGTTGGAATTTCTGCTGGCTAGCCTGTTGACAGCCTGTCAGGATCCGGGCTAGCGGCTGGTGATGACACTGGAGGTGGATCCCCTGTACCAGAGAGGCGATGACGCGGGCCGTACTGGGGAATCGGTTCTAAGCAGTTACCAGTCTGGGTACACAGGCTTGGGACACAGTATAACGCTTTCTCAGGGCACAAGGCAACAAGATCCAGCGAGGAGAGGAAGGGGAAGTTAGTTTTTATACATTAGGGTGTGATTGGGCCAGGCACCAATTAGTGGTGCACTGGCCCTTTAAATTTAAGCAAGTCGACGCGCAATTTAAGCAAGTCCCTTGGGAGCGGGACCGTGCGCGCCGGGAGGAAGCAGACGGGAGCGAGAGGTGAGAGAGACGGGGCGCAATCCGACGGCGGACACGAGCCGTGCGTCGGATCGCGTCCCCTCCGGGGACCAGAGAGCAGCGCTCGCGGTCAGCAATGCCGACCGGAGCACTGCAGCCAGAGGAACGCCGCGAGTGCTCCGGGAAGGCAGCGGCACCCGGAGCGCTCGGCGTGACAGTACCCCCCCCTTGGGTCTCCCCCTCTTCTTGGAGCCGAGGAATCTGTAGATGAGTTCTTTGTCTAGAATATTGTCCTCTGGCTCCCAAGACCTCTCCTCGGGGCCACAATTCTCCCAATCAACAAGAATTTTTTTTTTACCTCTGACAAACTTTGAAGTGAGAATCTTTTTAACCGAGAAGACTTCAGAGGAGCCCGAGACAGGAGCAGGAACGGTGACCTTGGGAGAAAAGTGGTTAAGAATGAGAGGCTTGAGGAGGGAAACATGAAAGGAGTTAGGAATACGAAGAGAATGAGGAATATGAAGCTTGTAAGAGACTTTTGACTTTTGACCCTGAATGGCCCGAGGTAACGTGGACCCAGCTTGTAGCTAGGGACACGGAACCGAATATATTTGGCAGAGAGCCACACTTTGTCACCAGGGGCAAAGACAGGAGGAATTATTCTCTTCTTGTCCGCGTGTTTCTTCATACGAGAGGAGGCCAGCGAGAGTGACCTCTGAGTCTCCTTCCAGATAGAGGGAAAAGTCCCGGGTCAAATCATTTACGGCAGGGACTCCAGACGAAGTAGGGATAGGGAGGGGGGGAAGTGGGTGACGGCCGTACACCACAAAGAATGGAGACTTGGCGGATGACTCAGAGTCTTTGAAATTGTACGAAAATTCGGCCCAGGGTAACAGGTCAACCAAATCATCTTGGCGGGAGGAGACAAAATGTCGCAGGTAGTCACCAAGGATTTGGTTTACTCTCTCCACTTGTCCATTAGATTGCGGGTGGTAGGCGGAGGAAAAATTCTATTTAATCTTTAATTGGGTGCAGAGTGCTCTCCAGAATTGAACGCCTCTATCGGAGACGATATGTGTAGGCAGTCCGTGGAGACGAAAAATGTGCAAAAAAAAATGCTTCACCAATTGTGGCGCAGAAGGAAGGCCAGGGAGAGGAACGAAATGGGCCATTTTGGAGAATCGATCAACGACCACCCAGATGACAGTGTTGCCATGGGATACAGGAAGGTCAATGACGAAGTCCATCGCTATGTGTGACCAAGGCTGTTCGGGAACTGGCAGAGGAAGAAGACCCGCGGGTCTTTGGCGAGGAATTTTATCACGTGCGCAGACAGTACAGGAGCGTACGAAGTCAGTTACATCTTTTTCAAGGGAAGGCCACCAATAGTGTTTGGCAATCAACTGAGTGGATTTTTTGACTCCAGCGTGACCTGCCAGGTGGGAGGAGTGACCCCATTTGAGAATCCGGAGGCGAAGACGTGGAGGGACAAAGGTTTTTCCTGGAGGAACTGGTGCCAGGGAAGCCGGAGCAGCAGAGATCAGACACTTAGGGGAAACGATGTGTTGAGGAGCGGTTTCTGCCTCCGTGGCATCAGTTGAACGAGAAAGGGCATCCGCCCTGACATTCTTGTCTGCAGGACGAAAATGTATCTGGAAATTAAAGCGAGCGAAGAACAATGACCACCTGGCCTGGCGAGGATTTAAACGCTGGGCGGACTGCAGGTATGACAGATTTTTGTGGTCAGTGTAGATGGTGATCGGGTGGAGAGACCCTTCCAGGAGATGCCTCCACTCCTCGAGTGCCATTTTAATGGCCAGCAATTCTCGGTCACCAATAGCGTAATTTTTTTCAGGAGGGGAAAATGTTTTAGAGAAAAAAACGCAGGTGACGTTTTTCCCTTTAGCATTTTTCTGAAGAAGAACCGCTCCGGCTCCAACTGAAGAGGCATCCACCTCGAGGAAGAATGGCTTCAGAGGATCAGGCCTGGTCAAGACTGGTGAACAGGCGAAGGCGGCCTTAAGGCGAGTAAAAGCTTCTTCTGCTTGGGAAGGCCAGGATCTCGGATTCACATCTTTCTTGGTCAAGGCCACTATGGGGGCCACGATAGTGGAGAAGTGGGGGATAAACTGACGGTAGTAATTAGCGAATCCGAGGAAGCGCTGGATAGAGCGAAGTCCAGAGGGGCGTGGCCAGTCCAAGACTGCGGAGAGTTTATCGGGGCCCATTTGAAGACCCTGTCCAGAGACCAGATATCCTAGGAAAGGAAGACAGGTACGTTCAAAGAGGCATTTCTCAATTTTGGCATAGAGATGGTTAACTCGGAGGCGCTGGAGCACTTGGCAAACATGGAGGCGGTGTTCCTCCAGGTTGGAGGAGAAGATTAGAATGTCATCGAGATAGACCACCACGCAGGTATAAAACAAGTCCCGGAAGATCTCATTGACAAAGTCTTGGAAGACTGCAGGGGCGTTGCAAAGACCGAATGGCATGACCAGGTATTCGAAGTGACCATCTCTAGTGTTAAAAGCAGTTTTCCACTCATCTCCTTCACGAATTCTGATGAGATTGTACGCGCCCCTGAGGTCAAGCTTGGTAAAAATATTTGCTCCGCGCAGCCGGTCAAAGAGTTCCGAGATGAGTGGCAGAGGGTAGCGGTTCTTTATGGTGATCTTATTGAGCCCGGGGTAGTCAATACAAGGGCGTAGCGACCCATCCTTCTTGGCAACAAAGAAGAATCCTGCTTCAGCAGGAGAAGAAGACTTCCTGATGAAACCTTTTTTGAGATTCTCCTGAATATATTCCGTCATGGCCTCCGTTTCAGGAGCGGAGAGAGGGTATATCCTGCCACGGGGCAGCGTGGTCCCAGGGAGCAAGTCAATAGGACAGTCGTAGGGCCTATGTGGTGGTAGGACCTCTGCCTGTTTTTTGCAAAAGACGTCAGAAAAGTCTTGATAGGCCTTTGGAAGACCGAGCAAAGGAGAAGCAACAGAGACTTGGCTGGTGGGAAGCGACTGAAGGCAGCGAGAGTGGCAGGAAGAATCCCAGGATTTTATGTCCCCCGTGGTCCAGTCGAGGGTAGGAGAATGCCACTGGAGCCAGGGTAAGCCAAGGAGGATGTCTGAGGTGCAATTAGGCAGGACAAAGAACTCAATCCTTTCTTGATGGAGAACCCCCACGGTCATGCGTACGGGGGCCGTGCGGTAACGCACGGTAGAATTCAGGTGTTCTCCGTTAACTGAGGAAATGTAGAAGGGCTTGACTAGACTGATAACAGGGATGTTAAACCAGTTAATGAAGGAGGCTTTTATGAAATTTCCAGTTGAACCAGAGTCCAAGAATGCCTCCGCAGAGAAGGAGGCTTTATCAGCTGGAGAAATCCGCACAGGAATAGTCAGGCATGGAGAGGAAGAATTTACACCCAGTGACGCTTTTCCCACGATCACTAGGTGCGAGCGTTTCCCTGACGCTGAGGACGAATGGGACAGTCCTTTAGGAAATGTTCAGAGCTCGCACAGTATAGGCATAAGTTCTCGTTCCTCCGGCGAGTCCTCTCTTGCTGGGTCAGGCGAGACCGGTCCACTTGCATGGCCTCCTCAGCGGGAGGCACAGTAACAGGCTGCAAAGGATGCTGGAAGAGAGGAGCCAGGCGTGGGTATCACCTGGTGCGAACGAGATCTTTCTCCTGGCGGAGCTCCTGACGTCTCTCAATGTAGCGCATATCAATGCGGGTAGCCAGGTGGATTAGTTCAGTCAGGGAGGAGGGTATCTCTCGTGCGGCCAGACAATCCTTGATATGGCTGGATAAACCTTTTTTAAAGGTCGCGCAGAGAGCTTCATTGTTCCAGGCCAACTCAGCGGCCAAAGTCCGGAATTGTATGGCATATTCGCCCACGGTTGAGTCTCCTTGGACAAGGTTCAGTAAAGCAGTTTCTGCTGATGAGGCACGGGCAGGTTCCTCAAAGACACTGCAGACTTCAGAAAAGAAGGACTGGACTGAAGCAGTGGCAGGATCGTTGCGGTCCCAAAGCGGCGTGGCCCAGGCCAAGGCCTTCCCGGAAAGTAGACTGACGACGAACGCCACCTTAGACCGTTCAGTGGGGAATTGGTCAGACAACATCTCCAAGTGCAGGGAGCATTGAGACAGGAATCCCCGGCAATTTTCAGAGTCCCCGTCAAACTTGTCTGGGAGAGACAGGCGGACTCTAGTGGAAGAAGCAGCAGCTCGGAGAGGAGGAGATGCTGGAGCTGGCGGTTGAGGCTGTGGAGGCAGGAGCTGTTGAATCATGGCGGTCAACTGCGACAGCTGTTGTCCTTGTTGAGCAATTTGCTGGGACTGCTGGGCAACCACGGAGGTGAGATCAGCGAGGCTTGGCAGCGGTACCTCAGCGGGATCCATGGCCGGATCTACTGTCAGAATCCGGGCTAGTGGCTGGTGATGACACTGGAGGTGGATCCCCTGTACCAGAGAGGCGATGACGCGGGCCGTACTGGGGAATCGGTTCTAAGCAGTTACTGGTGTTCACCAGAGCCCGCCGCAAAGCAGGATGGACTTGTTGCGGCAGTAACTACCAGGTCGTGTTCCCCAGTAGCGACTCGACCTTTCTGGCAGCTGAGACTGGCGCGGTACACAAGGACTAGACAGAGGCGAGGTTAGACGTAGCAGAAGGTCAGGGCAGGCAGCGAGGTTCGTAGTCAGGGGCAACAGCAGAAGGTCTAGGTACACAGGCTTGGGACACAGTATAACGCTTTCTCAGGGCACAAGGCAACAAGATCCGGCGAGGAGATGAAGGGGAAGTGGGTTTTTATACATTAGGGCGTGATTGGGCTAGGCACCAATTAGTGGTGCACTGGCCCTTTAAATTTAAGCAAGTCGGCGCGCGCCCTAGGGAACGGGACCGCGCGCGCCGGGAGGAAGCAGACGGGAGCGAGAGGTGAGAGAGACGGGGCGCAATCCGAGGGCGGACACGAGCCGTGCCTCGGATCGCGTCCCCTCCGGGGACCAGAGAGCAGCGCTTGCGGTCAGCAATGCCGACCGGAGCGCAACAGCCAGAGGACCGCCGTGAGCGCTCCGGGAAGGCAGCGGCACCCGGAGCGCTCGACGTGACACAGCCCATCGACTTAACCCTACCCCATATTTATACCATGCACTCCCCTCTACTAGACTGCACTTTGATGCTGTCCTCTCGGATAGAACGGAGAAAGCATTACGCTGGACTCAAACTACATATTAGAAATGGGCAAATAAACCTGACAGACTTCTAGCATCCATGTTGAGACAGTGGCAACGGCACAATAAGGTTCATAGTATTCACCTTAAACCCAGAGTCCCGACCTCTCACCCTTCTCGGATACATGAGGTCTTTCTCACCTTTTATTCTGCTCTCTATAAGGAACGTTCTCCACCCCCTTCTATGCCCTCTATAGATGCCTTTCTTTGCTTTATCTCTCTTCCTTCTCTCTCCTCCTCGGATAGGGATTCTCTAAATCTTCCTATCTCTTCTGAAGAAGTTGCCCAGGCTATCTCCTGCTTGAACCTAGGCAATGCTTCAGGCCCAGATGGCTTTTCTGCCTTGTATTTAAAAAAATGTAGTACCCTTCTTATTCCCCGCCTCACCTCCCTCTGTAATAAACTTCTCTCTGGTGCCCCTCTACCCCCAGAATTCCTTCACGCTTCTATTGTAGTCATCCCTAAGCCTAACAAAGTCTTCTCCTCCCCTCTAATTACCGCCTGATCTCCCTCATTAATTTGTATACGAAGATTTTTACTTCTATTTTGGCGAGCAGGTTGAATTCACTCCTGCCATGCCTCATCCATAACGATCAGGTGGGATTTATCCCCGGCTGCCAAGCCCCCGACAATATTCAGAAGGTTTTAGACATTATCAACTGGGCTTCCGTTACATCCACCCTCTGACTCTATTAAGCCTTGATATAGAAATGGCCTTAGACTCACTTTCATGGCGTTATTTGTTTGTCGTGTTACGAGCGATGGGATTTTCTGGTTCCTTTATCATGGCCTTACATTCCTTATATTCTTCTCGTTAGCATATCTTAAGCTTCCCTCCCCATTTCCTACCCCGATTCCTATAGAGAAGGGCACTCGCCAGGGGTGTCCCTTATCACCAGCTTTATTTGCATTGTCTATGGAGCCACTAGCGAGTCTTCTTTGCTCCTCCCAAGAGGTCTCGGGTGTATCTGTTGCTGGGTCTACCTATAAGGTCAATCTTTTTGCCGATGACCTTTTTACTTACACTAACCAACCCCCTAGTCTCTCTCCCCAATCTGTTTGCTCTCCTAGACCTTTTTCTGCCATCTCGGGCCTGGTAGTAAATAGGAACAAATCGGAGATCCTGTTCTGTAACACCCCTACCTCTGTCTCTAACCTGGTCCACCTTAACCTTTTTATGTGTCCCTCTTCTTCTCACCTTCCTTATCTAGACATCTCACTTCCTGCCTCTCTTTCCTATCTATAAAGGCTTAATTATCCTCCTCTCTTTAAATCTATCCGAGATGATCTCGCCAGATGTAATCTACCTAACATTTCATGGTTGGGTCACCTCCATTCTTTTAAGATGGTGGTCTTGACTAAACTTATGTATCTGTTCTGCATGCTGCCTATTGCAGGTCCGTATGGCGGAGAAGTAGATGTTTTTTTATTCATCTGGCGAGGCCTTCATCCTCAAATTCCCCATTCCATCATATACTATCACAAGAGGGTGGGCGGTCTTTCCGTCCCTAACTTTCTTCTTTACTATAGGGCTGCTAGACTGACTCAACTGCTGTTGTGTAATGCTCCCTCTACTTTTCCCCGCTGGGTTACTCTTGAAAATGGCCTCCTGTTCTCATATACTTTATCCTCTCTGATGTGGCACTTGGGATTTCCTCCTTTGTCCCTCCGTCTGCTTCCTTATCCCTTCACTCCCTACTTCTCTGGCGGTCAGTACGTTTCAAGACTCCTCTTCAGTCCTCTCTTTCTCCTGTCACCCCCCTCTTCTGTAACCCTTCTTCCCCCCCCCCCCCCCCAGGTCTCTCTCCTGCAGATTTCCGATGGTGAATTGAGCAATGCCTTATCTCCGTCCATCATTTCCTTATAGGGAAAAAGCTTATGACTAGGGATTTGTTTATATCTCGCTTTGACCCTCCGGCTGTGGAACTTTTTCACCTTTCCCAAATCTTCTCTTTCCCTCAATCTATGCTATCTCCTTCCTCTGTAGTAGACTCCACGTTTTTTGAAGCCACGGCTCTCTACTCTCCTTTATGCCCCGGTTCTCTCTCGCTTATCTATTCAGCTCTGAACCGTCCCCCCCCCCCCCCCCCGATAAGAAACTACCTTTTATGGTTCAGTGGAAGGACATCCAACTATCTCTGACTCTTCTGGAATGACATTCCTGCTGTACCCAGTTGAGTAGAGGTAGCTGGCAAGTCTCCCTGACTGAAACAGCTCTCAAGATTCTACATAGAACATACTATTTTCCCATGCGACTTCATGCTATCTACCCTACTGTTTCCTCTCTCAGTTTTCGTGGTTGTCAAGATAATGGTTCCATGCTCCATATTTGGTGGACATGTCCACACATAGTTGTTTTTTGGCGCAAGATCACTGACCTTATTTCCTTAGTCGCGGATACTCCCTGTTCTCCTACCCCTACTGTTTTTTTATTGTGCATGAAACCTGAGGATATGTCTCTAGCAAAATTCCGCCTTGCACAATTTATTCTATTAGCAGCTCGCATTCATGTCGCCTCAAAATGGCGTTCTGCGGTCCTGTCTGTGCCAATAGTAATTACGAGAGTTAATCATATTATGGTGTCAGAAAAGTTAAATGCCCTTAGGGCCAATGAGATGGCACGGTTTGATAAGACCTGGCAGCCTTGGGTTGCATCTCCACATGCTCCCGATATGTCTTATTATCTTTCTCTGTGAGTTCTTTATTCCCTATACCTTCTCCTTGCTAGGTAATAGCACTATGACAGTACTAATTCCCTTCCCCCTTCCCTGTATTTACCCTGGCCTAACGTTCAGGTCCTTGACCTATGTTTTACAGTTTTTATGCTGTATCCATTTGTATTACACTGCATTTATTTGTATACATTTCTTGTACTTTTAAATAAATGTCTCTTTTTGACACTAAAATAGGTGACCATGCAATACTTAGTATTGAGTTCTCTTATAGGAAAACATTTTGCTCAAGGCCATATGTATTGCAAAGGCAGCATATTCTATAGGGAACTAGAAGGACCTTTCTACACTCCTCAACATAGAAACTGCAACAAGAAAGAAAAGTCATGGAATTATGGAAATCATAGGATCGAAAGACATGTTAATGAAATGCAAATGACAAAAAAAATGTGAAGAAAACATCCAAAATATCTCAATATATTTAGTGTTGAGTACACACAAAAATACACACACTTACATGCATTAGCTATGCTATCAATTAGGTTAGTAATGGTTGTCTGAGGAATGTTCTGCTATTTGGGCAAATCATCAAGAACCGCTGCTGGCAGCTCCCTTTGCAATTGCCGACCAATGTAATCCCAGAATTGCTCGATGAAAGATGCACGTTTAGGCTACACAGGGTGCTCACAGTAGCACAAGTAACATGCAGCCTGGTGTTATGGTGTTGAAAAACGGCTCCTGGGACACATTAGAGAATTGGCCGTGCCACTGTTCCAAGACCAAAGCAATGTAACATTGAGCTGTTAGTGTAGAATAAAGACTGGAGGGGTCTGGCTGCTGTACATTATGCCATCCAACTCCATAATATCTTGAGTTGGACTGGTATGGCATTCCCTCGTGAAGGCCTCTTCATGGCGATGCCCACTTGGTCTCCAAGTAGCCATAGCCTTGGTGGCGTGAGGTCCACGGAACACCTGTAGCTGGACTGGTAGCCATATGTTGTGCAAGCACCTTTTGATAGTTTGCATAGACACTGTTCAATGGCCTAGGTTTGGTATTTGATGTCTAATTTCACTTGCAGTACAAAATGGATCACTGCGGGTCATTTTTCAAATCTGAAGATTCGTCTGCACAGTGGTTTGTCTCTGTCTCTTGTGTCATTCCAGTTTGTCATTGGCCTCCAAACCACTAGGACATGCAACATCGCAACCGGGCCGAAATCTCTGCCCAGTTGTGTTGCCAACTGCTGAAGTGATAAACCAAGGTCTCTGAGTTTAAGATTTCTGCCGCTCTCAGTTTGGGACAAGTTGCGATAACTGGCATGTCAATGAACAGGACGCTACCTACGAGTAGCCGGACGTCACAGAGAAAGAGCGCATGCACTCAAAACGCTCCTGATGCTGTAGTTGATTTTACCTGTTTGTGTCAAGTTCCGAAATAAAGCAGCATATTTCCATGTGCTGGATCATCACTTGTTTTCTGGAGAATTGCTGTGTGCCTAGCTGGGCACAGGTCCGTGCACTTTCATGGGCAAGGTGAGCTGGATCTTTTGAATTCGTTCTTCATACTGTACTACTAATGACTTCTGATTTCTGAGGTTTCACAGGGCTGAAAAAATTAGCTTTTATTTTGGCTTTTATACCATAGAAGCTTCTCCTTCATATCACAGCTTGGTGCTAAGTGCTGGAAAATTCGATTTTTTTTAGATCTTGATACTTCTTCAATTCACATAACCATGCTGCTTGTCCTTCTTGGTGTTGCAATGTCATTGTTGGTTAGTGCACATTGGTCATGTGCCTACATTATTGTGTGGTAAGACCCTTTGTGGGATGTGGTCTCCATAGGTGATCACAGGAAGCAGAAATATTAATGAAAACAGGATGAGGATGCCAAGATCTCCTGTCCTATGTGTGGCAGTATCAGAAAAGGGTTTAATTTTCATCCATGCTATAGGGCTCCCATCTATCATGTATGCTACCACTCTGGTACCTCATTAGAGGTTGGAACCAGCTAGCAGATACCTTCCTATACATTTATCTTCTGGTCTGTCTCAATGACAAGTGAAAACCTACACACAGGTGGGACAATATATATGGTCAGAATCCTTTCCCCCCATTTAAGCATCAACGTCTGTGAAACCACTTTTGCAGATAACTGGAGAATAGATCAAAAGGGAAATCAATATTATTCAGAGCTGGATCTTATCTCTATATATTTGATTTTGCATAGAGGTCAGAAGCGTATAAACCCGCCTATGCATTCTACACGCGCAAGTCGGGGCAGCTCCTGTAATAACCTGTAAACACTGATGGGTTTTATAGTTATTAATGACCCTTTCACATAATTAAGAATACTGTCAATATGTCAGTCACAGGTCGGTATTTCAGTGCAGGATGTCATGTCACCATCTCAATAAGGAGACGAGAAGCAGCTTCAATGTGCCCAGACATGCAACAAAATGCAGGGTGATAGTGTGAGATATCTGTGGTGTCAGTGACAAATCTCAGGACACTACTCTTCATACCTTACATATATGTGCTGTGCCTTTAAGATGTTCTGAATCAAGAAAAATAAAATTTTCAGCGTTTTATCAAAATATTTTTATGTAATATAGTTACCTCCATATGATTACTACAGAACTAATGCAATTTGCGGGCAACATAGTGGTAGGTACCACAAAGACTCCCTTGTGGCTGCTTTGGGAAATTGGGGTCCAGGTCAGGTAGCTCCATCCTTCTACCTACGTGGTAGTGCAGACCTTTATATGGCTTCCCCAAACCATAGACAGCTTAAAGGAAATCTGTCACCAGTGTCACCTGCACTAGCCTGTCGGTACCGACAGGTAGTGCAGGTGACACTGATGAAAACGGTACTTACCTTGTCCTGTTCCGTGAATGGGATCTCCGGTAATATTGTCCGTTAGCTTCAGCTCCGAGCACCCGACTTGGGGCATGGGCGGAGCTTAGTGACATCACAGCTGCTGTTCTCTGCTGAGTCCCGCTGCTGTGTCTTCTGCTGCATGGAGCGAACTTCGCTCCTTGCCGGATGATGGGCGATACAGGGGCAGGAGTATTACATCCTGCCCCCCTCAATGTAAGTCTATGGGAGGGGGCTTGGTGAGTGTCATGCCCACTCCCATAGACTTGTATTGAAGGGGTGTGACATCACGAGAGGGCGGGGCCATGACGTCACGAAACTCCAACCCCTGTATCGTCCATCATCAGGCACGGAGACAGGAGAGGAGAGTTTGCTGGGGTTCCCTGCGGCGGGACCCCCGCGATCAGACATCTTTTCCCCTATCCATTGGTTAGGGGATAAGATGTCTAGGGGAATAGTACCCCCTTTAAGGTGTTGCCTAAACCTATGTAAGGGTTTATTTGCTAGATTTCAGCTGCTGGTTATATTGTAGCTGCCATGTGCTTTCTGTGTGTCTTTCTTTTGTCCTTTCTGTCTTTATGTGGTACAGTTAAGCATATGGTAATAAAAGTTTGTCTTGGACATTGCATAGTTTAATTTTGGGTCCTGCTGTTATCAGTGTTAATCTCTTAATATGTTGTCCTATACCCATTTATGTTGTTTGCACATTATCTGAGCCATCCTGTCTGGTCTCCCTATTCTGGCCTATCATGTGGTGAGTGACCATTGGTGTTAAGTGTGCTGGCAGTGACTGTGGGTGTTAAATTGGCATAGTTTGTGACGCCAAGATAGCGTAACTCACCATGCTCCACAGTGCAGCAGTCCTCCTGGCCCAAATACTGAGTTCATAAGTACTCCAGACACAGGGTTAAAGAAAACTACCTTTACTGAGGATCAGGATAGAAGATACAATCCTTAACAATGCAGATCAGAGCAAGGGGAATGCAGAGTAACGCAATTAATCATTTTGCTTTGCTGGGACTTTTAGTACACTTCCTCCTACACTTGACTTGACCAGCTTAGTTGCTGGAGCCTTGGACTGGTGACTTGAGACAACCCACGCTGACTCAAACTCTCTACAGAGTTAATTCAACTAGAGAAATAAACAGACATGGTCGCACATCCACAACATGCACCTTGTTAGGATTCGGCAGGCTGGATGTGGATCCTCTGTGTCAGCGAGGGATTGGCGTGGACCGTGTCGGTGGACCGGTTCTAGGTTGCTACTTGTATTCACCAGAGCCCGCCGCAAAGCGGGATGGTCTTGCTGCGGCGGTAGCAACCAGGTCGTATCCACTGGCAACGGCTCAACCTCGCTGACTGCTGAGAAGGCGTGGGACAGAAGGACTAGACAGAGGCAAGGTCAGACGTAGCAGAAGGTCGGGGCAGGCGGCAAGGTTCGTAGTCAATGGAGATAGCAAGAGGTCAGGAACACTGGTAAGGCAAACACTGTAAACGCTTTCTCTGGCACAAGGCAACAAGATCCGGCAAGGAAGTGAGGGGAAGTGAGGTTATATGAGCAGGGAGCACATGGAGGCTAATTAGACTGATTGGGCCAGGCACCAATCATTGGTGCACTGGCCCTTTAAATCTTAGAGAGATGGTGCGCGCGCCCTAAGGAGCGGAGCCGCGCGTGCCAGGACGTGACAGCCGGGGACCGGGACAGGTGAGTGACTTGGGATGCGACTCGCGAGCGGGCGCGTCCCGCTATGCGAATCGCATCCCCGCCGGCAGTGTCAGTGCAGCGCTCCCGGTCAGCGGGTCTGACCGGGGCGCTGCAGAGAGAGGAACGCCGCGAGCGCTCCGGGAGGAGCAGGGATCCGGAGCACTCGGCGTAACACACCTTGATCTTCTCAGCTACATTTATTAAGCTAACAGCCGCCAGCCACATCCCGGCCACCTGTAAGTAGTGGATCCCTAACATCCCTAGCATTAAATGGCACAGCACAGCAAACACCACCGCCTCAACACCAGTGCCCACAGGGAATAACCCACTGGCCGAACAGCCTTAATGCCACTCAAACCAGTCCCTGGGCCACGCCTCCCCACAGACACGGCATCGGGGCAGCAATCTCTACAGAGTTACCCTATTGAAATTCCTATTATTAAGATTTAGACTTTAGACTTTTGGACAAAGAGTTGCCTGAGGCTTTCTATCTCAAGCTATTCTAGACTTTCAGATTGGTACTGTGCGGCAAGGCACTTGTAGGTGTGTGGCTGCTGACTTTTACATTTCTTTATAATTCTTTTAGGTTACCAAAGACTTCTCCTTAGTTCTCTCTACACTGCTACCTCAGCTTTCCTCCACTCCTAACCCCCCCCCCTACTTACACAGCCTGCAGTAACAATGCTGTAAAACAGAGATTTACCAAACATGTGCCTCCAGCTGTTGCAAAACTAGTTTTGCAAAAGCTGTAGTCACACAGCTGAAGGCAATACTGCTACAAAAAAAAGAGTTATTAAAACAGTGTACCTCCAACTATTCCAAAACTACAAGTCCCAGCATTACAAGACTGCCTAAGGATGACACACATGAATGACATAGGAAGAGTGAGGGAGGGGGAGGAGTAATCGTAGTGCAGGCAAGAGAAGGACATGCCCCCTCCCTTTGACAAGATGGAAAATAAATTGAGCAGCTATAATATGCTATTTTTTTTGTGAAATATGGGTGATAGAGACATAAATAACATGTACATGATCAGGATGAGGTAAATGATCATATACATGTACATATAACAGTTTTTTTTGTGGGATCTGACAGGTATGCTTTAAAGGCATAATAACATTTAATAAAGTCAACATAACACATGCATTAGAAATCATGGTACAGTAAATCAGAACACATTATAATACAGCGCTTAGAGCAGTGGGAACCAGAACAGGCTGTTAGGGTAGCACCTGCGCCAGCATTTACCTGACAGGGCATATCCTGCACTGGGACACCACATAATAAGTCCTGGGTGTACCTGAGTATTGCGAGCCATGTTTAGGAGGACCCAAGAAAGTCCTCCTAAGGTCCTGTCACTAAACGCAGTTCCAATTGAAATCAATTGCATATCCGTGTAATGCTATGCCATTTGGTTGGAATTTACCATTATAGGCAACCAATCAATGAACACATAACTTACGGCTTAACCCTGTATATCCTGATCAATGCCATTTATTAAGTAATTCAATATCCAGTGGCCACCTCTGTACCCCAAACACCAGGGCAAAACCAATGGACGAGGGTTTCTCTATCACTTAATTAAATGGTTAGGTTTTCGCAACACAACGTCTGTTTGAATCAAACTTGGGTCACCGTAAGGCTGAGGTAACATTCATTATTTTTCCGCCTGTCGGATCCCATGAAAAGGATGTGAAAACGGCCGTGTATGAAAGGGAGCGGGCAAAGGCTGTGAGCTGATTATGTCAAATGTATTTAAAGCTTCCTCTACAGAGGGGATTATGGTCAGCAAAGCATATCGTACACCTGCATGGACTACTACTCATCGAAGAGCGCTGGGCACTGAGACATCCTGGGAGAAAAATACTTACTCTGCTAGAGATGGCAATATGGCGGTTGAATAGGGTGGTATCACTAAGGCTAAGTTTCCACTTGTTTTTTTTTCTGGCAGTTTTTGGAAAACTGCCACTGCAGTTTTTGAGCCAAAGTCAGAAGTGGATCCATAAAGAAAGAGAAGTGAAAGTCCTTCCTTTATATGTCCTGTTCCTTTTGAATACATTTCTGGCTTTGGCTCAAAAACTGCAAGAAAAAAAAACAAGTGGAAACTTAGCCAAAGACAACCTATGTCCATATGCTCTAGCTATGAATTTTTAGGGTTCGCCACATGATTAGATACACTTAAAGGGGTACTCCACCCCTAGACATCTTATCCCCTATCCAAAGGACAGGGGATCAGATGTCTGATGGCAGGGGTCCTGCCGCTGGGGACCCATGAGATCTCCCTGCTGCACCCAGCGTTCATTTAGAGCTGGGGGTGCAGTGCTGGAGGCTCGAGCGGAGCGAGACCGTGACATCACGAGCCTCCACCCTGCATTGCCAGTCATCCGGCACGGAATGAAGTTCACTCCTTGATGTCTGGGGTGTCGCAGCCGAGATCGTGGGGGTCCCCAGCGGTGGGATCCCCGCGATCAGACATCTTATCCCCTATCCTTTGAATAGGGGATAAGATGTCTAGGGGCAAAGTACCCCTTTAATAGCCACTTTATTAGAGGTGCTTGCCCATTCACAGTTGGATCTTTCCTGTATGGAAATTAGACACGTGATCCATCAAGTGAGCAAAATTTCTGTGGATCCGTTATACAGCCACTTGAAATGGGGCTTGGTCACTCTGGCTAAAATTGCCGGGTCCAGATCTGAAAGATTACCTTTTTTTTTAAAACTTGTGGGGGTTTTCTCATGCAGCGGTGTCAATAATATGCTGAGAATGGTGTAATCGAGGGAAAACATCCAACAAAGGGGATCACGTGGATGTAAATAACTCATTGTCCAAAGGGGTCAGAGCAGGATGCCAGGGATAGTTTTGATGATGAACAGGTGGAGCAAAGTCAGGGACATTGCAGTAGAATACAACACTGGTGTCTACCTACTATGCCCGAATGCATAACCCATCGTTGCGTAGCACAGGAGGGTTATAACAGCAGACAACAGTTTAAGTGCCTTTGCTGTTTAAAAATAGAAGAAAGGCAAGATTCCAGGGGGCAAAAGTGCAAAAATTGGATGTGGCTCGGTCAGATACATTAAGGTTTCTGTTACACCGTGCTAACAGAGGGGTCAGAATTTGGCACAAGGATCACTTAATGGTCTTTTTCTGTCAGGTGTAAACAGGTCAGGCTGGTAAATGTGGTGTAATGTTGTGGGGAATGTTTTTTTTTTTTTCTGCACCCTGGGTTCTCTGATACCTAAGGCAGGAAATTTGGACAGTAGGTCTTACATGGGCATTGTGGAGACTATGTTTATCACTTAATGGCAGCTGTTATCTCTGTGGAAGAAGGGCTTCCACCATCCACAATGCACCATCTACAAGGGATGTAATGTGAATTGATTTCAGAAACATGACCACGAGTTTTCATTGCTTCCCTGGTCTTCACAATCCATAAATCTTAAAGGGGTACTCTGCCCCTAGACATCTTAACCCCTATCCAAAGGATAGGGGATAAGATGTCTGATCGTGGGGGTCCCGCCGATGGGGACCCCCAGCGATCTTGGCTGTGGCACCATAGACATCTGGTGCACAGAGCGAACTTGGCTCCATGCCAGATGACTGGCGATGCAGGGCATAGGCTCGTTACATCATGGCCATGCCGAGCTTGTGACATCATGGCCATGCCCCCTCAATGCAAGTCTATGGGAGGGGGCAAGGCGGCCGTCACAGCCCTTCCCATATACTTGCATTGACGGGGCATGGCCACGACATCACGAGCGGGGTGTGACCGTGTCATCACAAGCCTCTGGCACTGCACCCGGGTGCAGCAAGGATCCCTAGCGGCAGGACCCAAGCGATCAGACATCTTGACCCCTATTCTTTGGATAGGGGATAAGATCTCTAGGGGCGGACTACCCCTTTAATCTTAATGAGTGTTCTGAGCTAGGTCCTGAGATAGTACATTTAAAGAGAAATATCACACCAGTTGGCTCCAGTTGGTGGAAGTGGTCTGAAGCCAACCGGAGGTCTACCAAGGTCACAGATTTGTAAGAGCTCCTCAAAAACTGTTCACCTCTTAGACTAGAAAGTTTTTTTCCTGTAGGCCACAGAAGCGAGGTCCCTAGGTAAGGGCAAGGTAACTACTTCAGGTATTAATCGTGATGCCTCACAGGAACGAGCTTGGTCTTCAGCGACTAAGGGTAGGTCATGAAGACTTAATCCCTACAGGCTCCTTATGATCTCTCTCTGCTCATATTATTACTATTGTATAATACAGTAGTTGCATTTTAGTCACTTTTTGGTGCTGTGCTATTTTTTTCTTTTTTTTTTCTTTTGTTACATTTCCCCTTTTAACGAGAGTCCTCATTAATCTCACTCTCATTTCCTGTGGCAAGGACCTTTCCGGATACACATTTTTCCAGTCTTGTCCTCTTCTCATGTGCTTGTTGTACAGGTTACCGACCTGACCTGAATTACCAGCAGGCTTAATTTACTGAGCAAACATAACCATAACCTTCAAAATATTCTATGTCTCGTGCACGAAGGAGACATTTCTGTACAATTAGGCACCTGTTCCGGCATTGTTCGCTGATACCCGGCCTTGCAATGTCTCTGTCTGAATTATGGAATTATCCATTGGACAAGCAGAACTGAAGCCCCCGTGAACTTCCCTCAGTTTGTGGTAGGACTGATTCATTAACATGGCTCCAATCGGAATGCATATGTGAAGCTCCATGTAATTGGACATGACTGGTTAAGAATGACTCGGGCCGGCGTCCAGCTCGCACTGTCACTTACTCTGTGTAATAAGCTACTACTGCTGGCTCCTCATTCAATTCCTTAACTATGGCCAGTAATGAACTTGGACGCCCATTGTGGCCGGGCAGGGGAAAAAAAGCTCAGAAAGCTCAATTAATCTGGTATTCTGGCTCTACTGGGGGAAAGAAGAAGAAAAATAAATCTATCTTCTGCACCTATAAGAAATATTCAATTTCCCCCCATGCATTTTCTAATTTTGTATGGGTAATCCAAACAAAATGCACATTTATACAGTGCAAAGTGCATATCAACCCATGTCCAGGGGATACAGAGTATATATAGTGATAAAAAGCTCAATGAAGACAATTGAGGGGATTTTATCAAAACCTGTGGAGAGGAAAAGGGGTGCAGTTGCCCCGAGCAACCAATCAGATTACGTCTTTCATTTTTTACAGGACTTTTTTTTACAAATAAAAGAAGCCATCTGATTGGTTGCCATGGGCAACTCCACCACTTTTCCTACACAGGTTTTGATAATTAACCCTATGGATGCCGCAGTATTAACCCTATGGATGCCGTGGTCAGTACTGAGCATCTAAAGGATTTGCAAAGGTAAGGGGGTTCCCCTGTCCTTTATCAGAGACCCTGCAATGTGATCGCAAGATACCGATGTTTGCCATGGCAACATGAAGCCAGCTGTTGGCCTCCTGTCTGCCAAGTATGGAAGTGTGTGAGGTCCAGCCATAGGCTGGGTTTCACAGGCAAAATGTTAGGTGTATATCGACACTAATACTATGCTGCAGTACAGAGGTACTACAGTATAGGATAACAGGAAAAAGTATAAAAATAAATGGAAAGATTCATCATTGCATTTGAGCTTTTTTTATTTGCTTTCTCCAGGCGCAAAAAATGTTGCATGTGCGCCTAAGCACTTTTTCTGCAACTTTTGAGGGTACGCATAAAGTGCCAAACAGCCTTACTTAAGCAACTTTCTGGTTTTTACTTTACAGTGGTAATTTATGGAGTGTGATGTCACATGCAAAAGTCGCGCGTAGGCATATAAAAAAGTGTCAAACCCCTCCAAAATGTTGCAAACTTAAATCATGTCAGACCTGGCTTACAATAATGGAGAGCACTTTGGAAAGCACTTTTATAAAGTTATACAAAAAGACGCAGAGAAGAAGATGAATCATACAAAATGGTGTTCTGTTCTGGTGTTTTTTGCTCATGTGCCCCAAATTTGATAGTATGATAGTTTCATAAATGTGTTGCACATAAGCAAACCCTTTGATAGTATGATAAATTTGTCGCACATAAGCCAATCCAAAGCAAAAAAATGACTTTTTCTTTCTGTAATTTTTATCAAAGAGGTTTTCACAATACAGAAAAAAGCAATCAAAAGCAAATAACAAAAAATAAAAAAATAAAATATCCAGTAGAGACCTGTATGTAACAAGGTATAAGCCCAAAAAATTACGCTACAACAGGACGTCATCAGAAAAGGTAGAATTGGCAAATTATAAAAAAGGGTTATCCAGGAAAAAACTTTTTTTTATATATCAACTGGCTCCAGAAAGTTAAACAGATTTGTAAATTACTTCTATTAAAAAATCTTAATCCTTTCAGTACTTATGAGCTTCTGAAGTGAAGGTTGTTCTTTTCTGTCTAAGTGCTCTCTGATGACACGTGTCTCGGGAACCGCCCAGTTTAGAAGCAAATCCCCATAGCAAACCTCTTCTAAACTGGGCGGTTCCCGAGACATGTGTCATCAGAGAGCACTTAGACAGAAAAGAACAACCTAAACTTCAGAAGCTCATAAGTACTGAAAGGATTAAGGTAGTTCAGCCATAGTTTAGTAAAGTAAAGAAATGGGGCCATAAATACAAAAACTCACATTTACAACAAAATGAGATATAGGAAATTGTTAATACGTTTTAGCTCTGTTGTCGCTTTTGATGCGTACTTGCATTTAGGGGGTGCAACTTTTGTTTCTTACCGTCTATGCATCGCACTAGTGTCGTGCAGCGCACTAGGATTGTCAAACGCAGGATAAACCCCTAAAGTATGTTTCATTTTTTGCTCCCAAGGGAGATACATTGATGTCAGAGGTGACTTTCACTGGATTTCTTGTATCCACATTAAAACCACACGCATGCTCGTCCAAGCTGAATGTATGTGCATGGGAAAATAATCTAATAAGCTAATTTAGCAGTGGGTTTTACAATATTCCGAACCCTTGATAACAATAATGATGCAATACTTCATTTAGCCTGTGGGAGTGCTGCAAGGAAATTGAATACTTGGAGCCTGGTTTGGCCACAGATTACAACCCAATGATGGATTTAGCGTCCATACACATGTTCGGTATCCTGCCCATATTTGATGCACAGGATTTGAAGCTGTCTAGTCATTTAGTTTACATTTGACTCTGCAGCATAAAATCTGAAGCTTCAAATCCTGCTCATCAAATATACGCAGGTTCTGAAGAACGATGATCCAGCACTCGAAATGCGAAAAAGCTTTCTTGAAGATCATTGGACACAGGTAAAACCGACCATACCAACAGACGCGTTTCGAGAGCATGCGCATGCTTCAAATCCTGCTCATCAAATATACGCAGGCTACTGTACGTGTAAAGGCACTGGTAAAGTTCTGAAGAACGATGATCCAGCACTTGAAATACGAAAAAGGTTTATTGAAGATCCCTGGACACAGGTAAAACCGACCATACCATCAGATGCGTTTCGAGCGCATGCGCCTGTTTCAAATCCTGCTCATCAGATATTCTCAGGATACTGTACTTGTGAAGGCACTGGTAAAGTTCTGAAGAACGATGATCCAGCACTTGAAATACGAAAAAGCTTTATTGAAGATCACTGGACACAGGTAAAACCGACCATACCAGCAGACGCGTTTCGAGCGCATGCTTCAAATCCTGCTCATCAAATATACGCAGGATACTGTACATGTGAAGGCACTGGTAAAGTTCTGAAGAACGATGATCCAGCACTTGAAATACGAAAAAGCTTTATTGAAGATCACTGGACACAGGTAAAACCGACCATACCAACTGGCGCGTTTCAAGCGCATGCACATGCTTCAAATCCTGCTCATCAAATATACGCAGGATACTGTACATGTGAAGGCACTGGTAAAGTTCTGAAGAACGATGATCCAGCACTTGAAATACGAAAAAGCTTTATTGAAGATCACTGGACACAGGTAAAACCGACCATAGCATCAGACGCGTTTCGAGCGCATGCTTCAAATCCTGCTCATCAAATATACGCAGGATACTGTACATGTGAAGGCACTGGTAAAGTTCTGAAGAACGATGATCCAGCACTTGAAATACGAAAAAGCTTTATTGAAGATCACTGGACACAGGTAAAACCGACTATACCATCAGACGCATTTCGAGCGCATGCTTCAAATCCTGCTCATCAAATATACGCAGGATACTGTACATGTGAAGGCACTGGTAAAGTTCTGAAGAACGATGATCCAGCACTTGAAATACGAAAAAGCTTTATTGAAGATCACTGGACACAGGTAAAACCGACCATAGCATCAGACGCGTTTCGAGCGCATGCTTCAAATCCTGCTCATCAAATATACGCAGGATACTGTACATGTGAAGGCACTGGTAAAGTTATGAAGAACGATGATCCAGCACTTGAAATACGAAAAAGCTTTATTGAAGATCACTGGACACAGGTAAAACCGACTATACCATCAGACGCATTTCGAGCGCATGCTTCAAATCCTGATCATCAAATATACGCAGGATACTGTACATGTGAAGGCACTGGTAAAGTTCTGAAGAACGATGATCCAGCACTTGAAATACGAAAAAGCTTTATTGAAGATCACTGGACACAGGTAAAACCGACCATAGCATCAGACGCGTTTCGAGCGCATGCTTCAAATCCTGCTCATCAAATATACGCAGGATACTGTACATGTGAAGGCACTGGTAAAGTTCTGAAGAACGATGATCCAGCACTTGAAATACGAAAAAGCTTTATTGAAGATCACTGGACACAGGTAAAACCGACTATACCATCAGACGCATTTCGAGCGCATGCTTCAAATCCTGCTCATCAAATATACGCAGGATACTGTACATGTGAAGGCACTGGTAAAGTTCTGAAGAACGATGATCCAGCACTTGAAATACGAAAAAGCTTTATTGAAGATCACTGGACACAGGTAAAACCGACCATAGCATCAGACGCGTTTCGAGCGCATGCTTCAAATCCTGCTCATCAAATATACGCAGGATACTGTACATGTGAAGGCACTGGTAAAGTTATGAAGAACGATGATCCAGCACTTGAAATACGAAAAAGCTTTATTGAAGATCACTGGACACAGGTAAAACCGACTATACCATCAGACGCATTTCGAGCGCATGCTTCAAATCCTGATCATCAAATATACGCAGGATACTGTACATGCGAAGGCACTGGTAAAGTTCTGAAGAACGATGATCCAGCACTTGAAATACGAAAAAGCTTTATTGAAGATCACCGGACACAGGTAAAACCGACCATACCATCAGACGCGTTTCGAGCGCATGCGCTCGAAACGCGTCTGATGGTATGGTCGGTTTTACCTGTGTCCAGTAATCTTCAATAAAGTTTTTTCGTATTTCAAGTGCTGGATCATCGTTCTTCTGTTCTACATTGGAGTGTCCTGCCGGGCACAGATCCGTGCACTACTACGAGGTGGTGAGCTGGAATTCGTCATACTTTACTGGTAAAGTTCTGCATGCTTCAATTACGTCCCTTAAATAACCATCAGTGGCTAAACCAGTAAGGTAAAATATGTTTATTAGTCACCGCTGTGTAGTACGCCGCCATTCACACCTCATTATCTGTACTGGTAAATCCAGTTAATCGTGTAGAAGCATTATAACCCACACCGGGTCCTCATAAGACTGTGAGAAGAAGAGACTTAGCATGAAACAGACAGCTGTCTTGTAAATCACACATAGAGCTACTTAAGAAAAATGTTATAAAATAAAACTCGGGGGAGATTAAGTAGCTGTGCCGGCAGTCAGTGTATTTTCCATTAGCTGACAAAACTTTAAAGAGGATTGATGTAGAGCAGCTTATACAGACAATGCTAAATGTCAACTTTCCTACATTCATATGATCGGCTAAGTCATCACTTTGTAGCAATTATTACACAATGGGTGGAGAGCCCATGAAATCAGCCAGACAATCGGGGAATCTCCATTAAAAGATTCATATGGGAAAGAAGGCGAAATTCACCGCGCAAAATCTGTGTGTGAACACCCCCCACACACACAGATTTTGCGCGCGCTGAATTTTGCCTTCTTTCCCATATGAATCTTTTAATGAAGACGTTGAAAACTTAAAGGGGTACTCCGGTGGAAAACCTTTATTTTTTTATTTTTTGTAATCAACTTGTGCCAGAAAGTTAAACAGATTTGTAAATTACTTCTATTAGAAGTTCTTACTCCTTCCAGTACTTATTAGCAGAGGAAATTCTTTTCTTTTTTGGATTTCTTTTCTGTCACGACTACAGTGCTCTTTGCTGACACCTGCTGTCCATTTTAGGAAGCAGCATATGTTTGCTATGGAGATTTTCTCCTGCTCTGTACAGTTCCTGACATGGACAGCAGAGGTCAGCAGAGAGCACTGTGGTCAGACAGAAAAGAAATCCAAAAAGAAAAGAATTTCCTCTGTAGTATACAGTCGCTAATAAATACTGGAAGGATTAAGATTTTTTTTAATAGAAGTAATTTACAAATCTGTTTAACTTTCTGGCATCAGTTCATTAAAAAAAAAAAAAAAAAAGTACTCCTTTAAAGAAACTTATAATTATGACTATTTCAGAGAGCCATTAAAGGGGTTGTCCGATTATGAAAAACGTAAGTGTCTGATTTCAGGAGAAGTCTGACTGATGGGACCCCTGCAATCTCCAGAAAGGGGCCGTCTATTACTGCTGTGCAGTCTGGCCCCCACCTTCGAAGACAAAATAGTGTGGTGGCCCAGTACACAGGAATTGCTCTCCTGTACCCATTCTGTCCTGTGTGGTGGACTATATTTTGGAGCCCCCTGAGCCCACCTTCATTATATGTGCCATAAATGGCTAAGTGACCTATGTTATTTATTGATCTGTTTTTCTAATGTACATATGCCTTTAAATGTTGTTACCAAGTCCGGTGTAACCAGGGAAGGTGTCACGCCTTCTCCCATAGACTTGCATTAAGGGGGCATGGCCGTGACGTCACGTGCAGAGCATGATGTCATGAGCTTCCGCCCCGCATCGCCAGTTATGTGGCACAGAGTAAAGTTTGCTCCGTGTATCGGATGTCTGGAGTGCCGCAGCCGAGATCGCGATCAGACATCTTATCCCCTATCCTTTTGGGGATCTGCTGCTAATGTCTTGGTGTCAGATAGCACAGGAAACCTTCATCGCCATCTAGTGGAGTCCAGCCCTCAACAGATCACAGCTGGTCAGGTAGTTTTAAAGGGGTACTCCGCACCCCCTAGACATCTTATCCCCTATCCAAAGGATAGGGGATAAGATGTCAGATCGCCACGATCCCTCTGCTGGGGACCCCCGGGATCTCGGCTGCAGCACCCACCTGTACGGCTTCCACCTCACACCGGCAACGCTGGAGGCTTCAGAGCCCGACCACAATGGCGGACCAGCGTGACATCATGTGATGTCACGCCCTGCCCCCTCAATGCAAGTCTATGGGAGGTCCGTCACACGGGGAGGAGTCGTGATGTCACGCTCGTCCGCCATTGTGGTCGGGCTCCGAAGCCTACAGCGTTGCTGGTGTGAGGTGGAAGCCGAACAGGTGGGTGCAGAAGCCGAGATCCCGGGGGCCCACAGCAGCGGGACCCCGGCGATCTGACATCTTATCCCCTATCCTTTGGATAGGGGTGCGGAGTACCCCTTTAAAGTTATGGCTGATGTGTGTGTATGCAAGAGCCTGAACATTTTTGTTGAAGCCCCCTTTGTCATTACCCCGTGGGGTGTGGTTCATATTTACAGACACTTCTTGATGTCAGTCTGTGGACGGATCTGTTGTGTTTAATATCTACTCCACATTACAGAACCAGAGAATGGATTCCACCTCTTTGAAATGTGAATCTCGGTGTATAGGACAATACGTTTCCCTTCCCAGATTTCCGTCGGCGCCTGTTTGCAGACTTGGCTCAGACTTTCTATTGTACATCATCATCATTTTTTTTTTTTTTTTAGCTGTCAGACAGGACCTAAAAAATGAACAAGACTTTTCATTGTCAGACCACCCCATGGGGGATAATAGCTTCCCACAAACATGTTTAGGCACCCATACTGCAGCAAGCCATGATTAAGGGTTGTGTGGTTCTGCCTGTACACCACATCAAGTATATGGGAGTATCTAATGGGAACAGGTGGACGGTAGAGAATATCATCATTGTACGGGCGGCAATCTTATCAAGACACCTATTAAGGAGAACCTGGTATTCCCATAGGGGTCCTAAAGGGGGTCTTAAAAATTTTGTTCCGAAGACTGCGTGTGGGTGACGGGGGGGTTGTGATGTCACAGCCACTACCCTTTGTGATGTTACACCACGCCCCCTCAATGCAAGTCTATGGGAGGGGGCGTGACGGCCGTCACGCCCCCTCCCATAGACTTGCATTGAGGGGCGTGGCGTGACATCACTAGGGGGCATGGCCGTGATGTCACGACCCCCCCACCGCCCGCACCCAGCATTCTAAATGAACGCCAGGTGCTTCACATAGATCGCGGGGGTCCCAGCTGCAGGACCCCCATGATCAGACATCTTAAAGGAGATATCTAGTGCTGAACAACTTATCCCCTATCCTAAGGATAGGGGATAACTTTCAGATCGCGGGGGTCCGACCGCTGGGGCCCCCCCGCGATCTCCTGTACGGGGCCCCGGCAGCCCGTGGGAAAGGGGCACGTTGACCTCGGCACGAAGTGGCAGCTGACACAACCGCTCAATAGAACTCTATGGCAGAGCCGGATCGCTGCCTTCGGCAATCTCAGGTTCTGCCATAGTGAGGCATTGAGGTGGCGTGTTGTCCGCCGCTTCGTGCGGTGGTTGACACCCGCTATCAAGCCAGCGAGCTGGGGCCCCATATAGGAGATCGCAGGGGGCCCCAGTGGTCGGACCCCCCGTGTTCTGAAACTTATCCTCCTATCCTTAGGATAGGGGATGCGTTTTTCAGCACTGGACTACCCCTTTAACCCCTTTCCTTTGGATAGGGGATAAGATGTCTAGGGGCAAAGTGCCCCTTTAAAGCATTTGTGTGATTTGTAATTTGGCACCCAGACATGTCAAAAGTTTACATCGCACCAGTATCAGTCATAAAGGAGTCGGATTTGATTGACAGCCACAGAGTGAAGCTATTGCTCACAATTCCAGCGGGTCTCAGGACTGAGACCCGATACAAGCTAAACTTTTAACATGTCTGGATGTTTTTACAAATGACACTAATGCTTTTACCCCTTCAAGGAGATATCGGGTATAAGAAAAAAAAAAAAAAAACATGGATGCTTTCCTCTATTAACAGTGCCACTCTTGTTTACAGGTTGAGTCTGGTATTGCGGTTCAGTCTCATTCACAAAGTGGGCATGAACCGTAATGGCAGACCGACCCATGGACAGGGATAGTGGTGGAAGAAAGAAGCCATGGGTATTTTATTGACTGGATAATTTAGGAGGTTGTGGTGGCAGTGAAAGCCAACATCCAATCAGAGTTCAGTTTTTATTGGTTAAATGATAGTTATGGAAATCTGATTAATATGTGATACATACTGTATGATCCGCTTCCTAATTCACACGTAACCATACAAAATTGCTAGAGGTGCTACATTTTGACAGACCTCATTGACTTTAAGGTTTTGGTATTTTTTTGGCAGTCTGCAATATTATTGGGGTCAAAAATACCTGCCTTCTAATGGAACTTTAGAAAAAAACAAAAAAAGGTATAATATGTGGTAGGCCATAAGATAGGGGTGTAATGAAGCCACCTGTATCTGGATGGTGGACAAGGAAATTCTGGGAGCTGCTTGTGCAGTGTGTAGTATGGTTCCATGAAGGGTCACCTGACCATGTTATACCCTATGTAAAAAGTATTGTACGGTTGTTACATTGCACTTTTCATTTGTTACCAGCTATTGGCAAATCATTTACATTCACTTTCACTTTCTGCTCTCTGCTGCCCCCTTTGGTGGAAAGCATTATTGTAGTTAGTATTCTCTGGTAGTTTCCTGAATCTACCAACATTTTCTAGTAAATATGTGGGTTCATTATATATGCTCCTGATGTAAGTCTAGCTTTCCTAGGGCCACAGTAATTTAAAGGGGTATTCCAGGCAAAAAAAATGTTTTATACATCGACTGGCTCCGGAAAGTTAAACAGATTTGTAAATTACTTCTATTAAAAAATCTTAATCCTTCCAATAGTTATTAGCTTCTGAAGTTGAGTTGTTGTTTTCTGTCTAACTGCTTTCTGATGACTCATGTCCCGGGAGCTGTCCAGCTCCTATGGGGATATTTTCCCATCATGCAAGGGATATTCTCCCATCATGCACAGCTCCAGGGACGTGACATCATCATTGAGCAGTTAGACAGAAAACTTCAGAAGCTAATAACTATTGGAAGGATTAAGATTTTTTAATAGAAGTCATTTACAAATCTGTTTAACTTTCTGTCACCAGTTGGTCACATGGTCTTAAAGGGGTACTCTGGTGAAAAACATTTATTTATTTATTTTTTTAAATCAACTGTTAAAGTTAAACAGATTTGTACATGACTTCTATTAAAAAAAAATCTTTATCCTTCCAGTACTTATTAGCAGTTGTATGCTACAGAGGAAATTCTTTTCCCTTTTGAATGTCTTTTTTGTCTTGTCCACAGTGCTCTCTGCTGACACATGATGCCCGTATCAGGAACTGTCCAGAGCAGGAGAAAATTCTCATAGCAAACCTATGCTGCTCTGGACAGTTCCTGACATGGACAGAGGTGTCAGCAGAGAGCACTGTGGACAAGACAAAAAAGAAATTCAAAAAGCAAAGAATTTCCTCTGTAGCATACAGCTGCTAATAAGTACTGGAAGGATAAATATTTTTTTTAATAGAAGTAATGTACAAATCTGTTTAACTTTATGGCACCAGTTCATTAAAAAAAAAAAAATTTACACCGGAGTACCCCTTTAAAGCTGCAGGAGTCTGCGAAAGTTGCTGCTGTTTGTCTGGATTTAGAGCAAAGTTGCTAAAGCTTACCAAATGCACATGTAGCACTACAGGCTGCTACACAGAGGACTACAATATCCTTTGTAAAGACTTTACCATTACCTGAAGGAATTACACCTTTATCCTGAACTTTCTACTTGGCTGAGGAGAAAAAGATACTCCACACGGAGTGAACTTCAGTTCCATACTGAACATCTACACTCCACACCGGTGAACTTCTTCAGGCTATGTTCACACGGTGGAATGTCCACACTGAAAATTTCCATGCAGACATTCACCGACAGCGGAGCAACTTTTCTACAAAGTTGTTACGACTACAAAGGGGAATTCCTAAATGACTCCACATAGAGCATTTTCACACACTTGCTTAAAGGGGTTATCCAGGAAATGAAAAACAGACCTAATTTCTTTCATAGACAGCTCCCTGTCTGTCTCCAGGTTGGGTGTGGTTCTGCAGCTCAGTTCCATTGATGTGAATGGAGCCAAGTTGTAATACCCCACCCAACCTAGAGACAGGCAGGGAATGGTCTTTGAAAGAAATTAGGTCTGTTTTTTCGATTGCTGGATAACCCCTTTAACCTCTGGACCTCATGAATTGTGACACGAATTTATGCTTAGGCGCACCTGCATTTATAAAAAAAAAAAAAAAAAAAAAAGAAGCTCTACCTCCAATGATAATTGTCCCTTCATAATTTTTTCTAAGAAAATGAGTATGCTTAAAGGGGTATTCCCTTGCTCATGCCCCGCCCCCTCAATGCAAGTCTATGGGACTATATTGGGGGGGGGGGGGCGTGACGTGCCGTGATGTGGCTATGACGTTATGAGCTCCCGTCGCCGGCCCCAGTGTTCGGAACAGTTTGTTCCAAACGCTGAGCAATGGAGTACCCCTTTAAAATCCTCCTCTTCTGACCCCTATAGCTCTTTTATTATCTGTATGAGGGCTCATTTTTTCCGCCGTGACCTGTAGTTTTTATTTGTACCGTGTTTGTTTAGATAGGACTTTTTAATCACTTTTTATACATTTTTTTCTCATTTATAAAGTGACTTTGGTAATTTTCTTACCTCTAGGCCATTGACTGTGCGGTTTAATTAACTTTATATTTTAATAGTTTGAACATCTCTGTATGGCGCGATACCCCATATGTTTATTTTTGTTTACAATGTTTTATTTGAAAAATGGGAAAGGGGGCGATTTAACCTTTTATTAGGAAAGGGGCTTATTCACATTTCTTAACACTTTTTTGAATAATTTTATTACTTGTTGTTGGGGGTTGGGGGGTTGAGGGGAGAATGGTTGAGCTGCCGGTGATGTAAAGAGGTCGCTACGCTGCCTGGACTTGGTCATTGAAGGAGCAGGTACAGAAACGGGCAAGGGCTCAAGACCCCTTTGAAGCCTATGTGTGCACGTCCCTGTTGTAGAGACATGTCTAGCGGTCAAAGATCTCTCACCAAGAGGCACACTACCCAAAAGTAGCCTCTGAGAGCCTTTTTATATTGCATCAAGGGAGCAGATTTATTACTTCTAGTGTCAAGTTTTATAAGACCACTTCTGTTATCATAATTGAATTATTTCTTTTGTTAATAAGTGTAAATGAAATAAAGTGAAGCATTTGCGAAATTACTACAGACCCAACAGCAATTATTGTCAGTCAGCAGTTACCATTTGAAAGAGTGTCTCTTGCTCTGGAGGACCCGACACCAAACATGTTGCAAAACTACATCTCCCAGAATGCCCGGACAGTAAGATGTGAACAAAACATTTAAATTCGAGCAGCCCAGCCACTGAAGGGTTAAGACGTATTAGAGACAGCTGGCGCTCTACCAATTTCTTAATCCACCTTGAAACTTTATATCTAATCTTGCAAATACACATGTATCTCTTCCTTGGGATCTGTTACAGCCTGTCCTTCCTCCACATTTTTTAACCCTTGCCATTCCAGAGTTTATCCCGATGCCCCTTTTGCAGGCTGAGTCGCTCATTTCCAGGTTATTTGTAGTGAAAACATCCCAGGGACACGATTGTCTGTTGTGCGGTACACACAGATACAATCCTATTAGCCATAAACCACTTTTCATGGTAATTTCTGGTGTGTGAGCTCTGTTTACTGGTAAATAAAATCACTTTCTGCTCCAATTTACGAGAATGAACTTGAGCGAATGGCACCGAATGATATTATAATGTCATGTTAGTGTGGAAAGTCAAAGGTCGTATTTACTATAATCATAACTACGCGTGCATCTAATTCGTACACATTGCTCTGGAGGCATGAGGTGGATTCTGGGATCTTAATAACATTATTTGCTCTAAATTAGAAAAGAGCAGCTGTGTAGATACAGCGAGTCCTGGTGGTGAGGAGGCCCAGAGATCCCTTGGCCATGTAAGAAGTCCACAGGCACCTGGTATGTGAAGACATTGTTACAGGCTTTGTATTTGGGCTCAGAAAGTCATGCTTTCCCTTAAAATGTACCTGTCATGTGCA